>NC_133287.1:4436832-4686772 GCF_005239225.2 Populus alba
GTAACTATGGTTTCCTAGATTATTCTCTTTTTAGCCTTAATCTTAATATATTCTCAATTATTATCTAAAAAAACAAGGAGCATAAAAGTTGAGATTATTTTAAGATAAAAATAAAAATGTGCCTGGATTGGAGTAATTAAAAATTAGTGTGTTTTTAAAACTGAGTAATGCAAAGTGAACACAGAAATTAAACTCTTTATGAATGGTGAAGTCATTATATATGTTTGTGGGTGTCCAATTATTTAATATAGTAATATCTAAATTTACTAATCATTTAAATCATTGTGAATGTGTGTGTGAATTCTACTACCTTAGGTTGCTAAAAGGTAATAGTTTGGATAATTTGATAAAAATATTTTAGTGCATATGTTAATGATGCCAATATCTTCTAATACTTTTTATATATGCTTAAAATAAGTAGACAATGGATGGTAACTTTTATTAGTATAATCTTCTTAATAAAAAAAAAAAAAAAAAAAGAGTATGAGCATTACCATTTGTAAGAAATTTTAAATATGTAACCAATATGTATTAAATATTTATCGGCTAGATCTAGTCTATGATATACTCCATTCACAATAAAATAAATGGCACTGTTAATTACGAGATTCATAATATCTTTAATATGGTTTATGATGAGAATTCACCAAGTATCACCAAAAGATCTATTAGATATACCAATTGAGCATAAAGTCGAAAAATGATTGTTTTGAGATGAATTGATTGGATTGATTTAGGAGAGCTTAAAATAAGTAGACAATGATTGTTTTTAGTTTTAGACCATGTGTTGATTGATTGGATTGATTGATTCCATAAGGTCTATAACTAAAAAATTCTGAGATGAATTGATTGGATTGATTTAGGATTTTTGGCTTAAAAAGTTGTAAATTTCCCATAATAAACCCATGTGTATTGTTTGATTTATATCTAGAGCTACAGGTAAAATTTTATCGCAACTCTAGTTACTTGGAAACTAGGTAACTCAAACTTTTCATCCATGTATAATAGGCTCATTAAATCATTCATATAAGAGAGAACGACATGTTTAGAGTCGGGTTTCAAATGTGCTAGCAAATAAGAAAAGTCGGAAAATGATTGTTTTTTATATGATTTCAAGGATTTCATTACATATGGAATCCTTATTTTGTGAGGATTCTTTACTTTACAAGAAGATCAATTAAGTAATCATTCTTATTTTGCATGGATTCATCCTTATTTTGCGAGGATTCTTTACTTTACAAAAAGATCAATTAAGTAATCATTCTTATTTTGCATGGATTCCTTACGTAGCAACAATCCTTATTATTCAAGGACATTTAGATCGATTTTAGGCTTATTCTTTCTAATATATAGTTTTACATTGACAAGTATAATTATAAATCCAATCATTGGATTGAGTTTAAATTTTACTAGACGATTCCAGATGCCTTGTTTCCTATAGAGTTAGACTTTTGTAGCGATCATAAATCAAGAAAGTCTTGCAATAAAGCCTAAAAGCATTACCTACATAGGAGTTTCATTAGTTTTCTAGTTGGTTTATGATTTTTTTTCTATTTTATTTAGAAATATTTTGTTATTTTTTCAACATTATTTATGATGTTTTTACCTAGTATAAATAGAATTATTTAACTTGTATTTAGATTTTTTTTTAAAAGAGTTTGGATTATTTCATAATTGTGAGATCGCTCATATTTTTTGTTTTTCATTGAACTTCTTTTAGACTTATCAAAGATCATATATCTTTATGACATTCTTCTTTTATACTTCTAGCTTGTGATTTAATAGTCATAGGGTTGGATTTTTTTTTCCCAATAACTTCAGTATTTTGATTTAGATAATAATTATGTTGGGTTTGTATCATAATCTATTTTTTTTTTTTTGTTATTCTTTCTTGAATGTGGATTCAAAAATTTTTACCCTCCAAATTCACATCAGTTTTTACAAAATCATATTAGTCTTTCTAGTTTTGAGAAATGATTTAAATAATCTAATTTTGTTTTAAAAAACTAATTTTTTAATCCCTTAACTATTGTTGACCACCCTTAATTTATTATTATTTTATTAAAAAAATTCTTCTTTCCTCATGATATCTATTTATTTGTTTCAATTTGCTTAAATAAAAACGAAATAAATTAGAAAATAACATAAAACAGACACAAGTGATGAAATAATTAGTTTTTGAAAATAAACAGGACTAATTAGTTTGTTTCTCAAAACTAGAGGGACTAAATAATAATGTACTCCCTGGAATTTCTCCCGAGCTCCGCTCCCAATGAGTCAATTGAAATCATATGATAACACGCCGATTGACGATTCATAAGGCTAACTACAAGGTGACAGCCGAACATAAATATTTGAAGTGAAAATCACATAAATGATCCGAGACCAGATAATAGATTCCTTCAGCAACAAGTTACCTAAAAGCTGGCAGAAAGTATGGGAATGATATCGGTCGGTTCATCATTATCCGCACATGATCTCATTTACCTTTTGCTATATTCCACTTTATAGACTATAAAATAGATAAACATATATGCACTTTATCGATTTTGTTTTTTCTGATCCGATTTTTTAATCAATACAGATAATATTAAATTTTAGAAAAACCAACATAGAACTTATTAATATTATTTTTAATTTGTTTTATATGTTAATAAAATCAACTATTATAAAAAATATATATATATATAAAAGGTAAACAGATATGCATATTCCATATTTATATATTTTACTTGAATAAGCAACAAAATACATTTGGTCCACAACTTCTTATGTTATCCTAGATCCATAAAAAAAAAAAAAAAAAAAAATTATTGTAGCAGCTGAAAACCTAATTTAAAACCCTAAGAAAGAGGGAATTAGAAACTAAAACATGCACGGAACCACAGCTAGAAATGCCCATGTCGTCAGCTTCCACACTTTTATATCTGCAATCCAGGAAAAAATATTCATTAATAATCCTTATAGTAAACAAAACCTTCACTGTTCTCACACAGGAAATAAAAGTCTCTTAACGTAAACCGCTCAGTTTGTGTGTGTACACTAACTGGCTCACATTCTAAAATTTAATGCTGTGTGGTTCTTTTTTCTGCATTCAAACCCCAATGCCAATTGCTTAAAAAAAAGTTGGTAAACCAATAGATTCATCACTTTCCATTCTTCTTAAGAATCTAAATCATAAAATGCATAAAAAATGGTTTCATAAATAGAAGGGGAAAAAAAAAAAAAAACGAAGATAAGGAAGAGGAGTCAATAAAACTCACATGTTCGCTCATGGAAAAGGGTACCAAATAGTAGAAAGCACCATGCTGCAGTGACTGAAGGGTGACACCGCACTCATTGGTGAGAACAGGCTGACCTGAGGATTGAATCAACAAGACATCATCACCAAAAGCCTCTCTCACATTGAAGGGCCCCATGGTTACTTCAAAAGCAACGTCATTGATAAACACCGTCAACATTGTAGTGCCACCGGACTGCCCTAAACCTGCCAAGAACAGAATCATTTTCTTTCAAAAGGAATGTCAAAGTTAAGGCCATGGTCGATCAAGCCATGCACACGTCAGTCTTCGACAACAGGCACAAATTGGGGATCCAAAAGACAAATCTCCCATCTTTGTCCTATATAGCATATATATTTTCTTCTCTTTCGTTCAATAACTGAAAGACCTGTACATCAATCAATTTCATGAAATTTCGGGTGAATTTAGCGCATAAAAACGTGTAAATATATATTCTCAAACACCCTAATTGTGCCCTAGTTGGTGAGTTTTTGTCAATTCATCACAGAAGAATCTTTATACCATCACATTTCAAACAGATACTTGGATCGTGTTCAACACGTGCTGGCAACTAGGGCATTACGCAAAAATTTGAAACCAGATAAGATATGTTACCTTGAATTTGATTAATAGTAGATTGAAAAGCAACAGTGCTAGTGTCAGTCGATGGAGTAAGAGGAGGAGCGAGACCCATGCTACCAGTCACTGGGGAGGCAGGAGTGTAACAAAGCTGCGGTTGCATCTTTAGGTTTTTCTCTTCATGATTTACTTTCTTTGAAGCACTAGAATTCATTATCTCACTAAGCAAGAGCCTACTGCAAGGCCCAACAGTGTGATCTTGAACATGAACCATGTTTGATAGCTCAGAGAAGCAAAACCCTTGAGCAAAAGCCCCAGTCCCCCCTCCTCCAGGCTGTTGAGAGTGAAAGAAAAAGGGTTCAGGCACAAATTCATTATGTGCTTGAAAGTAAGTCTTGTTAACCGAACTGGTTGGTGAGTTGGAAGCATCAATAAAAGTGGGAGAACTCAAAGAGAGGGTCCTTTTAGACACTTTTGGAGAGGATTTCTCTGAGGAGGAGGATGAAGAGGATGGATCTGCGAGATTGGCAGTCACTGGTTTGGTAGTTGGAGAGGAAATTTTATGTTGTGAGCTATGTTGTTTTGAGTTTTGAAGGTTTCTCAGCCTGTGTTTGCTTCTTGATTTTCTGTTTTGGAACCAGTAAAAGACATTGGCATCACCAACTTGTCCATACTCTTGTAATTGAACTCTGATCTTCCTTATCTCATCCCTTGGTGGATTTACCATTCCAGAATTGAAGATTGCCTCCAATATGCGAATTTGCTCAGGTTTTGGGTTCCATCTTGGCTTCGGTTCCGGACTTCTCTCGTCACATTCAGGCACTGTTTGCAAAACATGCTTTAGACATTCAGAATCCATCAGAGGCCCTAAAAAAACACTGGCTATATTGGGTGTTTTAAATGAAAGCCTTCTAAGGTTGGGTTTATGTACTGTTCATAATAAATCATTCAATTAATTATTGTCAACAATTAATATCACTTGCAAAGTACTAAATGAAAGGATAATGAAGAATACCTTTTTATAGATAATGACAAATTCATGGGTGATGAAGTTTGTGGCGGGCTAGAAAGCATAGCCTTTGTTTAGGAGTTAAAAGCATATATGAAAGTGACTATCATTGTACAAAATTATGAAAAAGGATAAAACTTGATTAAAAGATGAATAATCTATAATTGCAGATTTTGGTGATTATTACCTGACGTGTAAGGGGTTCTGTGGCAACCAGTTGACATGATAGATGAAGGATTGATGTCATGCTGCCATTGGTGGTCGTGAGGGTTGCAAGGTTTGGACTTGAACATACTTGGCCAGTGTTTGTTTGATGAAGCCATGATGACAAAACAGCCAAGAACTTATGAAGTTAAACGCAACCAAAAGAGAAGCAAGAAGATATCAGAGAAGCCCTTTCGTTGCTTTAGCTTGTGGTGCTGCTGGATACTCTAGGCAAACACAACATCCCTTCTTATAGCCTCTTCACCTAACCCTGCGTTCATTTTTATTTTATTTTTCCTCAATTAATAAACAGTTCTTTCCATCTCCCAACGAAAAATATAAGAACAACCAGATTATATATATATACATATACAAAGAACTTATTATAATGTGAAAGAAGATTATAAAATAGACAAAACCACACAACAGGAATCGCCTGTGACAAGAAAGGAGAAGAAAATAAATAGAGAAAGTGCAGTCCCATCCCTACCTTACAGTTTTGCATTAAAACTGAAATACTTCTACTCTACTCGAAGTAGAAGCAAATTCCCCCGGACAAGAGGTAAAGAAGATAAGGAAAAGAATACATGCTGTGTGCTAAATTGGAATCTTCATCAGAGTTGACACATGCAGAAGCTAGGTTTTAATAAAAAGAAAAATAAAGTGATGAAGTGAGAGAGAGTTTTAGTAACTCTAGAGAAATGGGTAGTTCTGATCGGTTTGTCTCTTTCTTCCTACATGCACTAGTAGTATAATTATTTTCTTAACTCAGATTTCTATGGAGTGGATTCTCTTGCTTCATCACTATGGTTTGCTTGCAGGTTATTAATGGTGGTGAGAGAGGAAGGGAGGAGGATAATAAGTGAGGGATTATTCTAATGGAAGAGGTTGTTGCAGGAATAAATAGGGGTAGAGGGGGTGGTGTTGGTGTTTGAAAGTCAAGAGGTGGTGGCTGGCTATTGACATTTAGGGTTTGATTGGAAAGCGGTGGTGGTACAGTAATTGCTAGTTCGACTTAATTGTTTTGGGCAAAGTAAGGTGTGCTTTGGATTGACTCGAGGGCCTTTCTTCTTCTTTTTTTTCTTTTTTTGTTACTTAAAATTCAATTATTATTAATGAAGCATAATTTTAATTTTTAAAGATTCGTTGAAGTTCAAAACCGAGTTAATTGAATGCTTAAATTAAAATTTGAAGGAAAGCCTTTGGGAGGAGGGCTAATACTTACAAATTGTTGCTAATCTTGGAAAGAGAAGGTTAAATCTAAAATCATAATGAAGTGAAGACGTGACTCATTAATTTTATGATTAAAAAGTAGTGAATTTTATTATTTTTTTGATAATGTAATATAGAGTGTTTTTTTAATTATAAATATATTAAAATAATTTTTTCATTTTATTTCTTTTCAACATTAATATAATAAAACTATATAAAAAACAGAAAAATGTGACATGAAAATACTAGTGCTAAACAAAATATAAAAAGGAAATCAGTTAAAAGATACTATATTGAGATTTTCTGTAAAAATAATTAATTAATAAAAATAATTTGAAAATATATATACACACACACGATAAACAAATTCAATTAATTCTACAATAGCAATTCTAATAATACTAATAAAAGCATTCACACTATTACTAATTAAATCATATCATAATAATATCATCGTCATCTTCAACCATGTCTTAATCTTCATCGTCGCTTTGAATTATATAACAAAATGTTTTATCTCTAAATATTCTAGATAGAGGAAAAGCTAATATTTGTTGGGATTTTCTATGGTGATAGTGGGTCCTAAATTCGATAATAAAGGTTGAGAAAATTTAAACTTTTCTAAAATTTTAAGAAATAGGAGAAAATTAATATTCTTGAAACGATTAAAAAGGAATTTGCCACTGAATTGTTCACGAACACAAATATCAATAGCTAATCAATTCTAACTTTTAAAAGGTAGGGAGGATTATTGAGATTCTTAAAAATATTTTTTTTAAAAAAAATAAAAATTAATATTTTTAGATGATTTTTAAAAATAATGCCAATACTTACTAACTTATTGGTGATCCAAATTATTATAAAAAAAAATTACAAGTGTGAAAAATAATTTTCAATAGATATATTGCAATCGGTTGGAACATAACCATTGGTTGCAAACTCATTGCATAATAAATAATTAAATCAGCTTGTGATGGAACATATTATGACTGCCGATTGGCTGAATCACAAACTGTCATGAAACCCAAAAGACATGTATGTTAGTTAATATGGATTGTAACTATTTGGTTAGTTATATGTAATATTGATTTTATTTATATAAAATATATTTATTATTAATAAAAGTTTTTTTATTTTTAATATTTATTTATATTTAATTAATGAATATAATATTTAATTAATAAATTTAGAATAAAGATAAATTTCATTTGATAAAAATGGTTTGGTAAAGAAGTTATAAAGTTATTATAATTATGAAATTTTATTGCTTCAAAACAATATTGCTCTTAAATGTTCCTGGTCAATGTTCTATTAAAATTAAACATTACTTAAAGTTGTTAAGACCGGTGGATATTATGTTCCTTCTTTTATGAAAGAAAAACAGCTACTCTTATAAACTGATATATCAGGAATATCTGAAACTAATATACAGGTGCTTGTCAGATGAGCATGTACACTAAATTAACCCACAAAAGAATTCTATATATAAAGATCATCCATGTCTATAAAAAAACTCTCATGATAGTTGTAGAAGTGAGCCTTATACTTAAGTTCACTAAGTTATCTTATATAGAGAGTGATATTTTGATCGTGACTACATGCTCTCCTAATCAATGATAACAAACAAATAGTTATTGGTATAATATAAACTATATAAAAGTATTGTTTAAGTAATCAAAACAGGATCTATCACCCTATGTGAATTAGAGAAAATATTTCATTTATTTTCAAATAGAATTAATTATGAAATCTCTAGCCAATGTGTAATAAGTTTTGAAAAGAGTTTCAAAATCTTATTCAAATAATCATTAACTATAACGTTGAGAACTAACATGATCTGACAGAGCAAACACACTCTATATTATAATGTTTAAATCAAAGCATTCTTGACAAAGAGATAATAATTACACTGAGAAACTGGTTATTCAAAAGCTAAATTAAACCACTTATAACTTTTCTAATATTTAAAAAATCATAACAGATTGCTAGACATTGTTCTTGATCTTAAAATATAAATCAATCAATTATTGAATTGATAATAAAATTAAATTGTTTATTTTATTTATTTTATTTTATTTTATTTAGGATCATGATTTATATGTGAGCCAACTTATTAGGAAAACTAATGGGTTACACACATAAAAACCATTGGTTAGAAATTTAAATGGAATGATTAATCAAGTATGATTTAATTGTAAATAAATTTTAGAAATTAAGAACTATAATATAATTAATATAGAGTATTATAATTCTAGACCTAGAAAAAATCAAGTAAGGACTTGATTGAATAAATTTTTAAAATTAGCCTAAAATAATATATGTTAAAATGTTATCTAAGGAGAAAATTGTCATTTTATCATTTATAGGATTTTTTAGGGTTTTTTTATAAATAGAATGTTATGTCTCTTTTTAAAAATAAAAGGTTAAAAAGTATAATACAAAAACACCTAAAATACAAGATAAAAGAGCTAGCACTCTAAGGTACAATAATCTCTCTTTTCTAAAAGCTTTAGGAGAATTCTCACTGGTAGATCATGTAGATTATCATTAGAGACCGGATACGTAGACAACTTGTGATTTGTGATAAATCAACCTTGAAATAATTATTCAAAGCCAAAGAGAACATATGTTCTTCAGATAATCTTCGTATAAACCCTAAACAACTCTAAATCTATCTAGCATGATCCTTGAAACTCTTGAAAAAAAATATTAAATTTATAATTTCTATTGCGCATATGTTTTTATGGATAATTATCAAAAGTATCTTGCAAAGGTCATAAAGCCAATAACTGAAGCAATATACAGGAACATGACCAAAAAAAAAAGGAAATAGACTTAGAAAAACATATGAAGAGAATACAGGAAAAAAAAAAAAACTAATGCTAGTTTGCTACAGCAAAAACAAATAGACTAGAAAAGAAAAAGCGAAATAAAAAATGACTAACTAAGATTTCTTATTATACCACAATTTAATGCTATCAGCAGGTCTTAAGACGTTATTTCCTATATGTGAATCTTGAATTCAAAGCATGCAACTAAATAGCAACCCGATGAAGAATGATGAAAGAACAGTTAAATAAGTTTATAGTTCCCTTCTCAAAAATAATATTGTTCCTCAACAACCAAATATCCCAGGTGGTACTGCTGGAGATTAACCTCCAAGCTAACCTTTGGAACTCGCCTTGCACCATTCCGGATCACTATAATAGTAGCGAGTCTAGTATGCCCAATAAACAACATTAGAAACCCCACCAACCCAATACTTTCATCCAAACACTTCTGGAAAAGTTACAGTGTATAAAGAGGTGCTTTGAATTTTCAAATCTAAACTGCAAAAGATACATGAAGCTTGAGTGACATGGAACAAATTCATGTTATGGAAAAAAGCTTTTGTACTAATTTTATCTTGGTTTGCCAACCAAATGAACACCTAAACTTTTAGAGGGGGCCCTTTAATCTAGACGTTAGCTTTAAAAACTCTATCATTAGCAAAAAAGGTACTATCAATTAGGGTATAACCGGACTTAACTAACTTAACTAGGAAGTTTCCATCAAAATTACATAGTCATGTAATTTTGTCATCTTTTTCGTGGTGAATCATCATTGGCTTCATTAGCTCCAGTACTAAGAGCAATTGATGATATTACTGCTCTTCATAAGATAAGATGTTCCTGTGCCAAACCAAATTCTATCTCCAATGATCATTCAACCATTGCTCCATCTTGTGAACCGAACCATTCTGAATTGCAAAAACTTTATAGATTCTAGGAAAAATGTTATGCATAATATGCAAAGCATTTGATCCTATCCACACATTAGACCAAAAGAGATTGGAGGACCCATAATCAATCTTGAATTTAATGTTTTGATGCAATACTAGGCTGATACAATGTTGGGATCCAAGATAGACAAAATATTTTTTCAAAATAGAAAGATATATGTCCATGCAATTTTGAGATTCCATTCTCGATTGTCTATATATGTTTTGAGAATTCCAATAATATATTAATTAATAGGATCACAAACACAAGAAAATTACAACTAAATATTGTGATGGAAAGGGATTGCTAAAATTTATTTCAATTTCCAACAAAAACCAATATTTATCGAGATATGGCTTATGTTGCAAGTGTTTCACATTTCATTTAAGCATTCATCATGTCCATATATATATATATATATATATATATATATAGTCATTCAAGGTAAAAAGATATTTATTATTTTTTGATCCATTTATGTTATAATCTTAAAATTAAAAAAATATATACAATAATGGCTATTGTATATATATATATATTTAAGAATATAACATAAATAGATAAAAAATAATGAATATCATTTTACCTTAAATATTTATCTTGATACTTATCATTTACATGTAAAAAAATAATATAATAAATATATATACTTTTAACGAATCTATTATCAAATTTAAAAAAATAAGTCGAAAATTTTTCAGAATTTTAAGTCATTAGAAAGTTTGTCCCTAAACTTCAAATTTCAAAATTGACTTTCTTTAACTAACCTCCATTCTAAATCTAATCTTTCTCTTAGATTTACTTACTTTATGATTAGAAAAGAAGTTCAATTATATGTAAGGGAAAATTACAAAAATTATGAAAAGAAAAAAGTGAGTGAGAGAGAGAGAGTGAAAGAAAGACTAATCTGACTAAATAATTGTCAAATAAATCTTTTGATTTTAGAGATATTTGAATTTAAATTTTAGATTTGAAATCTCAGAAATACAACTTAATTTATTTCAAAATGGATTTTGAACTTTTATTGGTGCATAGAGGCTTTCAAGGTAGTGATTTCATGGTTTTTTAGGAATATTTATTAGCTAAAATTAAACGGTAATGAAGGGTGGAAACCTTGGTGGTATAAACAGGTGTTCATGATTTCAATCTTTTAATTCAGTCTTTTAAATTGTTTAAAAGATTCAATGGCACCCCTATTTAAATGCAATTACTTATTTTATTTTAATCATTATAATTTTTGTATTGATCACATGCATTTTGCATGGAAAAATCTATTATTTGCTAGACAAAAAGTTTATAATACATTTTAATTTTAAATGGAGTTTAGTTCAAGGAGATAAACAATTTTGAAAAACCTCAAAAATTGAGCCCCAATGTACTTAGGGGTTCAAAAATTAACTTGATTAAATAGTTTTATAAGTTGTCTAAGTTTTTGTTTTTTAGTATTTGGAAATGTAATAATGTTTATTTTTCAATGATTTTTTATTTGAAATATATTAAAATAATATTTTTTTATATTTAAAAAAAATTATATATTTCCTAGTTAGCAATTAATATTTATATGACAAGGCATGCATATTCATGTTGGTGTCACCTCTCCTGACCAGCTAAAAACTTATTCTTTATTAGTAATATTAATTGTCGCCAACTTATTATTTGGATCGGGGAAAGAGATGAGTACATTAAAGCAACCAAAGTCTTTCTCAACTCCCCAAAAGGCTCATTAAGAGGCTCTGTCGGTACCATTCCGACATGCAAACCTCACACCAAACTTGGATGCTTGCCATGCCATCTCACCTCCAGTTCTCTATATTATTCAAATCCTCTTTGTCCTCTCCCTTCCTCATGCATTAACTATTTATTAATTTTAATTAACTAGTAAAACACCAATAAAAACCTGTATAAAAATATATTAAAAAAACTTTTAACATTTTTATCCAATTTATAAGAATGACTTTTCAACATAAAAATGTTATTTTGAATCTCCAATATAGTTTTTTTCTTGGGAGCTGTAAAAATAAAAGTTGAAAGCTCAAAAAAATTATCTTTTTGTTTTTCTTTTCTACTTGTCCCCTTTAAGATGCCTTAAGAAACTTTTAGCAACATGACACAGTTTTTCTTCAATTCATTAAATCTTAGTTCTAATTCTTCTTTTTTTTAACATAAGTGTCTAGATAAACTTGCATGCACCTCAACTAATATTATGAACCCTAAAGTTAATGATTATTTAAATCTCCAGTAACTTTGAGGGGATTTAAACTCGTAATTGTTAGGAAGCAAATTTAATACCTAACCAGTACCTCTCAGGATTCCAATTCATTTTCTTGATGTATTTTATAGATAGGTACATCTGCATTATATAAATACTATTTTATTTATTTAAATGTCAAATAAAAAATTAAGTTTTTTAATATAAAAAAATAAGAGTATTGTCAAAGAGTTTTTTATCTTGAAGAAATTTTTTTATCTCTTAAGAATTATTTTTTTCTAAGATTTTTACCAATATTGGTATATTGTTATGGTTAGAGATGAGGTTGAATTTACTTTCATGTATTACTAATATATTACAATATTAGTATTATATTAAGAGTATAAAATTTAATATAAAGAAAATTGTAGTTGATGCTTTTATATATAGTTATGAATTACGCTCACTATTAGTGATTTGTAATATGTTGAGCCTTATTCAAAAAATTTGATTGATATAGTAAAATATGTTAAAGAATTTCGGATCGAGAATGGATAATTCTGATAATACCTAAATAGTAATAAATATGTGGATAATTATACAATATTTTTTGTTATTCACCTGTAAATTTTTCCTTGTTTAGGTAGTCAAAATTTTGCTTGTTAATAATGATTTATTTAGTGTTAATTTTGAGGAAAACTATTTGATGGGTAATTAATGGTTAGAAATTAACTTTTGGATTGTCTGACTAGAAAGGGTAAAAGTTGGCGATAGAAATTTTAACCTGGAACGAATAAAAAAAAAAAAAAAAAGAGCACAGATAATTATTTACTGAACCAAAAAGACCTCTTTCTTTTTACATGAATTATCTATCTAAATTTTAATTCAATTTCATCGCATCCTAATTACCAATAGATAGTTCGTTACTCTAATTTAGCCTTTTCAATTACGTGCTTTACATCTTCAATTTCATGTAAGGGTAACTATACTGTTTACAATAAAATCCCATATTTCGTCATCTTTTCTTTCTTTTTTATTTTTGAAGTAACACTTCGATCTGTTAGAACTGGATCAAAATACTGGATGAACAATTGTGATTATGAGAAATATATGACGAGGGAAATTAGGAAGGAGGTGATTGATAGGTTTTTGTGGAATAATTAACTTTATAAATAAGAAAAAAAAAACATAGTGAGTGTGGACGAAAAATTAAGAAAGTGAACTGTGAATCTCTAGAAACAATTCTCTACTATAAACAAATTTAATTATAATATTTAATTTAAATTCAACTGATAAATAAATTGAATTTATATATTTTTTAAAAATAGAATTATATTCATTTTATTTTTTATATTATCTTGAAACGTCTCTAAAAAGATGAGGGATGATCTTTTATTTCTTGAAATTAAATTTTTAACATTTAAAATAATTCAAGACATAAAATATATTGTTAAAATCTTTGAATTGAATCAACTTAAAGAATTTCATGCTGTAAAGTGAACAAGAGAATATGGACAATAACATTGGCATGGTCTTATGGATGTTATTACACACATGTAGAGAATGTAATTATTAGACTAAAATCATTCATCCTTCGGTAAATATGTTAACTGTTCATTGTCTCCAAAATAAGGAACGTAAGAAAATCTACTTTGAATTTATTAAAGGAGGCGCCTTGCTAGAACCAAATTAAGCTACAAACCATCCATGCACGCAAAGCACTCTACCTACACTCCTCAAATCAATCCACGATCCTTTTGATCTCTATCTAATCCCACAACAACAAAAGAAGAAGAAGAAGAAGAAGAATCAATCTCCTAATTTCTCCCAATTTCGTGTGCGTGTGGGTGTCAATTTAATGAAATGTGGTTTCTTTTTGTTTCTCCCCAAACCTGACACAAGTAACATGGGACCGTATGGATTCAATGTAATGAAGTTAGATCATCACATGTCCCTCTCCTCTCTCTCTCTCTCTCTCTCTCTATATATATATATATATATATATATATATATATATATATCTGCTATCTCTGTCTATCATCTTGGTTTGGGGCTGACAGGTAAGAAGTGAGCAGAAAGTGTGGAAAGAAACTGAAGTTTTACTTGTGTACGGGTGGTGTAGTTGTTTTCGTCACCTTTGCTCTAATTCACTTCCTTAGCAAACGTGCGTACGAGTGTTAAATAAATAAGGTGAAATAGGAGCAGGTGTGCCATGCCCTCGGTCTCTTTCGTAGCAGTCCCAAGGGGATCTTCTGCTCTCCTGCGCACACACGTAATATTTATTGATTTTGTTTCTAATTTCATGTCACCTTTTCCTTTCTAATCATTTTTTCTTTTCTGTTCCCGTTTATAAGTCAGCAGGACAACGGTGAAAATTATTAACTCTCTGAAGGTACCCTCTTTTGTCGTGGGGGGTTTTGGTGCGTGAACAATTGTGGAATGATTATTCGAATTTTTTTTATTTTTTTTATATCAATGAATTTAAAAGATTTTAGTAGAATAATATCATTTTAAAAAAATATATATTTTACTTTGTTGTGCTTCTAAAACAAAAATTACTAAATATTATTATTCATAAATATGATAAAATAGTTATTGCACTTTAAAAAAGCATAATAAAATAATTATTTTAATTTAAAAAACAGCATTTAAACATATTACTTATGAAGAGTGACAACTATGAAGAGTGACATTTATGAATTTAAATGTCCCCCAGATAAAATAAACACAGACGCAACAAACCCCCTTCTCTATCCAAACCAACACCCTTAACCTTTATTAGATAAGGACTATATACAGAGGATAAGATATTTGCAAAGATGCATCATATGATTACAAATAAGAAATATTTAGTTTGTTACATGAATATTACACGTTCAAGTTATTACTTTGAATCTTAAACAAGTTCCTTCATCTAGATAAATGCAATACGAGCAATATACTTGAATGGATTTAAAATATCACATAAGTAATCAAATCTTTTTATAATTAATGTATGTTAAACATTAAGTTTAATTTATTGATCTTGTAATTTAATATTAATATTTTGTTAATATTAAATTGGCTTCATGTTATAAATAACATGAAGCAGCGCTAAAAAATATTAATTTAATATTTTTTTAATAAAAAACATTTAAAAACAATATCCAATTTAATTTAATATTTGTTCAAAACCACGTGATGTTAAACAAACTGCTTGCCGACATTCAATTTCATATTTGGATTTTAGATCTTCATTCGTGGTTGACTATAAAATAAAATACTAAAGTTAAGAAGTCGGAGGTATCGGCCACCACTTGGATCCTAGAAGCAAATATACAGCAAAACCCATGTACTGTATTATCATTATTATTTTTTTTATTTTCTTTGACAATATAGTCGGAGACCAAGCTGGGCCAAACATTTTTCTTGAACTTTGAGAATGGTTTATTAGGCTCGTGATTTTTGAAAAAGGGCATGCCTAGATTACTCTCTCTGAATTAGAGAATTTTGAACCGCACACCCAGTTAGCCAGATGAACAAGTCATTATTTTTTTTATTTCTTATTTTTCTGAAACATAAACAGTATATTTAAGAAATTGATTATATACGTACCCTCATGAAGAAAATGTCAAGACTTATAGCCATGGAAGTATTTTTTTTTATTATTCTTAAGTATTGAGAAATCTCTTGATTTCTTCGGTTTTAAAGAAGGCCCTGCCTTGTTTAGAGAGATATAGCCATTATAGACTAGCTCGTCCATAAGGCTATGATCAGACCAGGCCATGCGGTCTAGCCATCCCGACCTATGGCAGGGAAGGCCGGGCCTTGGAGACTTGGTCTGACAAAATCATAGCCCAAGTAGGCCTACGATTATCGAAGGTCATTTAGCTAGCACAAGGCTATTTCTGTTATTAAGAATTAAGAAGTTGCTACTTAAAATTAAGAGAGCATGCCAGGTGAAAAAATTGCCTAGCATCGGAAAATCTATGCAGGATCATGTGAGGGCTCATTTTGTTCAAATTATGATGTCCACGTTTATTCTCAAAAAAAAAAAAAAAAAAAAAAAAAGGGGGGGGGGGCAGAGAGTTAGGCACATGTTCCCTTCTTGGATGGAAATTCTATTGTGGAGTTTAATTATTGTGATTAATTAGGGCTAACTCTGTTTTTCTTTTTTAGATTAAAGAAAAAGTTTTGTTTGATTAGTTTTTTATTAGAACACACTCAATTATATTATTACATGAAAGAGGTTGCAAAAAAAAAAAGAGTAAGAAATTGGCATAGAATTAGTATGCTTTTGCTTTGCTTTTTTCTTTTCTTTCTTTTCTTTTTTCTTCTATTTTTTTCAATCAATTTTTTTCAATTTATTTTTTTTATTGAGTTATCATACTTTCATGACATGAATCACAGGTTTAAAAAGTTAACTCGATTAACTTAATTTTTTTAAGTAATTGTTTTTTAATTATCCAGGAATAATCACATTCAATTATAATTCTCTTCCCTATACATTTTTCTCTAATAGATGATAGTTCAAATGCTTTAATCATTGCAATCAGCTATGCTTCATTGCAATCTTTAATCACTATTGGCATAAAAAACATATATTGGACCACATCCTTATGATCTCGAAGATCACCCCTAATACTAGTATTACCAAGTTTTCAGTGGAAGATCACTCACATTCCATTTTAGTCGTTGGGCTCATAGTAAAACTTAGCAATAAGCAGAATTTCACACATGATACAATTCTGCATTTAAAATTAGGCATTAAATATCTTTTTTTTTAATGTTTCCTTAGATTACTTGTTTGAAAAAAAAAATTCTAAAATAACAAGAAATGTTATATCTCACTTGCAATATTGTAATTTTATGGATTTTAATTACATGGTATCTTATGTCAATGTTAGAAGGAGGTCCCTCCTCAAGAAAAATAATATATTATTTAAAGAAAACTCTAAAGGACATGGCCATTTTATTATAGTCATAAATAGATTACCATGAATTGCTACAGGAAATAACTATTTTGTCTTAACACTCACGGAAAAACATTTGAGGGATGAAATCATCTTTTCATAAAGATTTAGTTGTCATTGTTGGTTTTTATTGGTCAGATTAGGCTTTTCAAACAAAAAAAATAAATAGTAAAGATACTGTACTACTTTTAAAAGAAAGGCAAAAAATAGCTTGCACCGAAAGGTTTTTTTTTGTTATTTTGTATTTGGTTGCACATTGTAATTACTCCAAAATCCTTATAGCCAAAATTGTTTAGGCTACCATAGAAGGGTTTTTCTGTAAATTTATTTTTAATATATAGTATAATTACTTTTATGCTCTTGTGTTTAAAATTTTATAAGATGCCATCTAAGATCTTTTTAGACTTTTTATCATGGTTTTTGTATTAAAAACAATGTGAATGAGGGTTAGTTTGGGTTTTTTCTTTGAGGTATAAAATGGGAAAAAACAAAAAAGAAATGCCAGACATCTTGGTAGAATGCATCTACACATAGTTTATCATGGCCTCACTAACCATCTACATCCAAAACAGAACTCATAACCCAAACCTCCATCCTTAATAGCCTTTTTTCAAACCAGATCTATTATCGAGCAACCACCAACAAAACACCCCTCTCTTGATCGTTATTAATAGTAGTAAACCCAGACAAGTAATGAGAACTTAGGATGAAGAAAAATCAATAAAAGATATAAATAATATGGAATATGATGTGTAATGGAGAAGGAGATCACTAGGGATAAATTTGAAGATGTTGGAGAAGTTAAAACGAGGATTATGAATTTTTGGTATAAAATTTATAATAACAATGAAATAAAAAATGAATTTTGATGTGGAAAAGAAAATGATGAAAGTTGAAATAGAGACACAAATTTGTTATGGTAACATAGAGTGGATTTGGTGAAAATATAGTACAAAAAAATGTTGGTCTAAACCACAGTTACAAATCGATAATGTTACTGTGAAACTGTAATAAGTCCGATAATGAAATACATTTGATATATTCGAATTGTTAGTTGTTTTCAAGTGAAGGTAGATTTTTTCTAGCCTATTTAAATATCTTTTAAACCTTTAAGAAGGCCGGCTTCATTAGCATTACTTTTAGAGAATAAGATTGTAAATTTAGAGCTTACATTTATAATTTTTTTACCCATCAAAACTTCTATGTTGTTGAAAATATAGCTTCTTCCTATATCATATCTCCAATTAAACAAACAAAAACATTTGATATGAATTATTTACATCTATTATGAATAACAATATCAAAAATAAAAAAATAAAAAGAAAATTCAAAATTTAATCAGTTTTTATAAATATTTCTAAAATGCAAATGTCTGATATTTTTTTTTCATTGAGTTAAGTGAAGACCAATCAACTTTATTTTAATGAAACTAATAATTAACACTTATTTTTTTAAAGAATCACCTCATCTAATTAACCTCTTTTAATTAACTCCTAAAACAATGGGTATATATTTTTACCCTATAATTTTTATTTTTAAAAAAAAAAAACAAGGCAAAGAAAAGGAAAAGAGGATGAGAGAAATTGATCAGGGAAAAAAAGCATTTATAATGAAAAAAATACCAAATTGAGAATGATCAACATATATGAAAGGACTATTTAACTTTTTTATATACTATAAGGACTAATTAACTAGTTTTAATAAAGTACATGGACTAAGTTATAAGTAACTTGTTTCCATGTCCTTTTTTTTTTTCTCATAATAACATTATTTTCTATTGAACCAAATAAGAAAGAATCGTGTAGGTGTCAGAGTCGCTGCTTCTCACATTCAAACCATAGTTTTTAGACTTGGTCGGTCCAAGATCTGGAGTCCAGGTTTTGACCAGATCACTAGGTTGTTCAGGTTAATTTTTTTAAAAAATATCAAAACGATATCATTTTAGTAAAAAAAAAACAAAACAAAAATCAACGAGTTGCAACCGGGTTTTTTACCAGGTCTTGCCGGGTCAACCGAGTCACACCGTGTTTTCCTTTCTTTATTTTTTTCAACCCGGCCTGGTTCTAACTTCAAATCAGTTGGATTTCAAATCGACCTGCCAGATCGAGCCGGTTTCAAAACTATAATTAAAACCCTGTAAACATTTGGTCTTTGTAGGACCCTCTCTTTTTTTTTTTTTATCAAAAATCTTACTTTATTTCTTAAATAAATTAAAGACCCTTCTTTTTTTATAAAAATAAAAATAAAAAATTCTTCCTTCTTCCCATAATGGATTCAATCACAAAGGAGTCGTGGCATGACCCGGAGACCCTTTGAAAAGTCAAACTAGATAAAGATTGAGACGATGGTTTCAAGAGACACAACCACTCAAGTATTTACCATTGTGATAAGCTGACAAGGATTGTCATCTAGAACGGTCTCTCCTCACGATGTCACCAGCCAATCGAATCCAAGCTGCTACACTTTACTTTACAAGGAACTTTGGAGTATCATATACCATATTCTTATATGCTATTTTTCTTAATTATGAGGTAAATTCTTCAAGATTTTCATTTAAGAAAAATATACTAAAATAAATTTGACATGGTTGCACCGCGTAAATAAACAATGCCTTAATATATATAACATTATGGTAACTTTTGCGATCATTTTGGATTTATGAAAATATATTTAAAAAATATTTTTAGTTATAGTTTAAAAGGTAGATTTTAAAAAATATATATTTAATTAAATTAACTATGAAATAAAGTTTTTGCATGTAAAATAAGTAAAAAAACAAGTCTTTATATATATAAAAAAAAAACATGTTATTTTAGTTTTGACATAACTAAAATTTGAAATACAATTACGTATAAAGTCAGGTACAAAAGCACCCACTAAATGGATGTATTCTTCCCATGGACCTGTGATTTTTCCATAGGAAAGGCAATTTCCATTAAGAATACAAGAAGATACATGTCTTTTGAAACTCTTATTAGCTGTCGTCTACCTTTCAACCAAGAATGACGCTTCTCATCGTATGTCACTATAAAATTTGGTTGGTGACACCAACACTTTCCCATTGGTGTTCATGGCTTTTTAGCTGCACGATCCAATAGGTTTCATCAAGAACCTGTTCAGAGCTGTTCTCGGTGTGGCTTCCTCTTGCTTTCTTGATGACTAAAAGAAATTCCAAAGACCCCACAAAACCTATGACTCGCCCAATACCATGTTTAAGTACCAAGTCTGGAGCCCCATTTTTACAATCTTGAAGCTTCCTCCAAAATCCCACAGAATCCCCCTAGTTCCCAGCAAAAAGCAGATATCAGCCATGGTATTAACCTCACAGAGCCATGATCTCCCTTTGAATGAGAATGACTCGCAAGACATGGTCATATACCATATGATCAATGAGATCAGTGCCCCAAGTAGCAGTACAAATAATACGCTTCCAAGAAGCCAGATCAACACCCCAGGCATGCTCCCACCAGCTAGGACAGCCGTAGCAAAGAAGCGCTACAGAGGCGTGAGGCGTCGGCCATGGGGCAAATATGCAGCCGAAATTCGCGACTCCAGACGACGCGGGGCCCGTATATGGCTAGGCACGTTCGAAACGGCAGAGGAGGCTGCCCTGGCTTATGATAGGGCGGCTTTTAACATGCGCGGCTCCAAGGCCCTCCTTAATTTTCCAGCTGAAGCGGCTGCTGCGGCTTCATCAGCTCAAAACTTTCAGCCAGTTTTGAGCTCAACGTGGTCAAGTAAAAATGCTTTGGATACAAGTTTCAGCTGTAGGACAACATCAATTGCAGCATCGCAACCTGAATCACAGAGTAGCAAAAGTGGGGAGCCGCGTCATAAGGGGTCTGACATCGTAGAGAATTAATTTGTAGATTTTGCTCAAATTTGTCGAGCAAAAAATTTGTTGTTGTTGGACTCTGCTATGATCATCATTTGCATATGAGAAGAGGTCAGTTGGTATAGTTTGTAGACTGCGTCAAATGCATAATGCAAGTGTATCAATGAAGTGTTATTCTGTAACAAATCTGTTCTGAGATATGAAGTTGTGCTTAAAAATTGAATTTGATCATAAGCACTGTGTGTGTATGATGATGATGATGATGATGATGATGATTGGAAAGGAAAACTTCAAGAATTATTAGATGCCTGACTCAATGTCGTTTAAATATTAATTCATGTGGATGGCCTCATGGTCAGTACTTTTTCAAACAAAAATAACATAGCTTCAAAAGTTTTTTTTTTTTTTTAATATTATTTGGGGTGAGCAAATCTATTGCAAAATCCATTTTTTATCATATTGTCTTAACAGAGTTTTATAAAAATTTAATCTTTAAAATTTTAAAAAATATATTTTAATATATTTTTATAAAAAATAATTATAAAAACAAAATCATTAAAAAAAAATTAATTAGTTGATATGAATCGGATTTTCAAATCAACATGATCTCTTGAGCAATGAGAAATTTTAGTGATGATGGCCAAGGTGGTATTTTACACATGATTTAAGGAGTATTTGAGATAACATGTATTGTTTTTTAAAATATTTTTTTTATTAAAATAATTTTTTATTTTAAAAAACAACCATTATTATAATACTAAACACTATTTTTATTTATTTTTAAAATTATATTTTTATTATAAATATATTAAAATAATTTAAAAAATTAAAAAAAAAATTACCGCAGCCACAATCTTGATGAGGTGCTGAGGCTGGCCCGAGAGAGTATCTTCGGCGGCGAAGTCGTGTGGGTGCGAGAGAAGGTCTTCGTTATTCCCTTGCTCTCGTCATTTCCACTTCGGGCTCCGTTCAATATTCCATAGTCATAGTAATTGGAACATTGAACTCGAGAGGTTTTGAAAAGGCAAAGTGATCGTGGAATATTGCCTAAATTCTCCGAGCAAGAAAATTAGGTTCATGTCACCCAACCAAACTTCAAAATCGCTTGTCTCCCTGCCCAAGAACTTGGTTGGTGCACAAGCATCGTACGTTCATGCACTGCATTGGCTAATTGTTGATAAAATTTGACCTAAATTGCTGTCATTACTTGTCTAATTTGAATCTTCCTTCTCTTCTATTTATGCCCACCTACTCTTCAACTCAGGTTAACTATCAAAATCTCGACGTCGGCATCAGTATGACTGTTTTCTTCTTCTTCTTCTTCTTCCTTTTGGCCAGTAAGCCTCCAGCCGCCGGCACCCTGAAAGCAATCAACTTTGAACAGGTCAAGCTCAGGTTATAACAGGGATGAAAAGTATACTTTCCAGTAAATGAAAAGTAGAAAAGCACTTCCTTAATGGTTTTTTTAATGTCGTAGTAACTAACATGTGATTTCACCATCATCATTTTTCTTACCTTGAACCTTGAACTCATCTTTTCCTCCTCTGCTTTTGTAGGATGACAACCACTAAGCTTAACATATGTAATATATTGCTTGATTTTTTTTATAGTACTGCTTCGTGTAAATGTGTTATGCTACAACTACAAGCTGGATTTTAAATTAATTTTGAAGATAAGAAAAAAAAAAAAAAGTAAATGTGTTTTCTAGTATCAAAAAGTTTTTACATTAAGAACTTGAAACATGATGATGGTGCTAAATAAAATACATTAAAAAAAAGATATGAACTTATAAATAATAATAAAAGAGTTGTCAATATTAATTACAAATTAAAGTGAAAAGTTGATCTTCTTTATGAGTACGGAATAAATACACACACAAATATTTATTTGAGTTCGTCTCGTAAGGAACCTTTTAGATTATTTTTTATTTAATTATTTGAAAATTAAAATGGATATTCATAAAAAAAAATGATTTAAATTTTGAAGGAAAATGTATTTTCTAGTTAAAGTTCTCTTTTCTTATTCATGATTTTCTTTTGGTTTTTACATAAACATATTTTTTTCAATTAGTAATATGGTTTATTGAATAAAAATTAAATAGAAATAAAATAAATATTCACAAACATTATAACTAAAATGATTTCTAATAACCTGATATAGATCTTATGACTAGAAAATTAAAGTTTAAGTTCTTTAACTCTAAAAAACCTAAATTTTGGCCTTTTTAATCCAAAAACATTAAAAAAAAAATTATATTAACCTCAAAAACCTCATTTCTAACCACAATCAAATCAAACAAATCAAAAAACTTGACTCTCTCATGCATCATTAAAGGTGAGAATAACTTCTATTGAGTTTTCTTTGAAAGATGAATCCATGAACACAAAAATTGTAGTTATTGGTGGATGAAATTTGGTTATTCAAGAGCTAGCTCTCTTATATTTTTTATACAACTTTGTCTCTTCTCTCTCAATATTTAGGGATTAAAACAAAAAAAAAAAATTATGATTTAATTATAAAAAGCTTAAAGAACTGGGACCACATATTAAAAAATTAAAATTTAAGGGATCAAATTTAACTTTTCACACATTTTAAATAGTGTAAATGAGAAAATGCTTTTTTTTTTTTTTAATGTTCACTTTGATCATAGTTCTTTGAAAAAAAAAATTATGAATAACCTAAAATTCAATTTTGCAAAAACATTATTCAATTTAACATCAAAGTATTGCACCTCACATTGGATACATGAAAGCATGAAAATTAAAGTAGATTATAATATACAATATCATTCCAACATAACTTGCAATGATTAAATTAAAAAGAAAGAAGTTTGATGACCAAAATGTAAAAAATAAAATTTTTAAGGACTAAATTGAAAATTAAATATGAATAGTGGAGCGAATAGGTAAATGTGAGAGGAAAAATAATAGAAATAGAGTAAAACAATAATTTGTTGTAGTTCTTAATAAATTTTGTTCTTAAGAATATCTAAAATCCTATTTCACAAAATTGTTAATCAACTTAATATTACAATACTGCACTACACCGTGCATTAATTACGTAATAACATGCAAATTAAAGTAGTTTATAATATTTAAAATGGTTTCATAATTACTTGTAAAGATAAAATTAAAAATAAAAATCAAGAATCAGGAAGGAAAAAATTAGTTATAAACAATAGGAAGAACTTACAAAATATTAAAGGAGAGGAACAACCCAATAAAAAATTTGAATTTATTTGGCAATAGCCGCCCATTTACTAAAAATTGTTTTTTTATATATTTTAAAATTATTTTGATGTTTTAATATCAAAAATATATTTTTAAAAATATAAAAAAATATATTTTAATACATTAAAAAAAACACTTTAAACGTACCAAGCTAACACAATAAAAAAACACTAATTAGAATATACAGAAAAGAAGATAATAATGATTTTTTTGGAAGAAAAGGAACATTTTACTAGACATACAAGACCTGACTACAAATAAAATTCCTCACCGCCTTTGAATTCCTACATTGACAGCACTCCCTATGCCTAATAAAGTATTGTGTGAGAAGTAAAAATAATATATTATCTAGAAAGAGGAAAGCAAACTGTCCAGGTAGTCACTCCCCAGGTCCTGAAATTCCACCACATCATTCGCATACAGTTCTTCTTCGCGAGCCCTTCTCTTGGGTCCAGGCTGTTCCATCGTTGTCGACTCACTTTTCACCTCCCAATCTCTTGAAGCCCTTTTTCTATGGATAACTGAAACGTTGTCGCTGCTTCCCGGAAACGTGCAAGAAGTGTCGTTCCCCTGAGAATTTGTGGTGGCCAAAACATTGGAGTCGTTTTTGGAGCGGTCAGTGCACATAGCCTTAGCAACTGTTTCAAGTGGGAAGTTTAGGTATGTCTTGGGGCCTCTGATTCTCAAAGCAGCCTTGTCGTAAGCCAAAGCTGCTGCTTCAGCTGTCTCGAAAGTCCCAAGCCAAACTCGAGCTCCTTTCCTCGACGAGTCCCTTATCTCTGCCGCATACTTTCCCCAAGGCCGCCTCCTTACTCCCCGGTAATGCCTGGTGGTCACTTTCTCTACTTTCACGGCACTCGCTTTGGAGCTTAGGCTGCTGGGGGCTTTGTTTTCTGCACTATCATTGCAAGTATCGTTAATTTCAGGAATGATTCCGTCAAGAAGCTCCTCCCAGGTCTCTGCCCCCATCGAGATCCACCTGCCTAGACTCGGTAGCCTTTGTAGAGCCTCCATCGACTCATCTCTCCGATCAAGACTAGGCAATTCCTGCCATGATTTAGACACCTCTTGTTCACTCTTACTGGTTCCTCTGTCTCCTCTATCTTCTCCTATGTAGCTTGCCCAAACATTCTCTAAAATTCCTTCAGATGCTGCTCGATGATCACTTTGTATAGTCATGTTGTCATCTACATAAAAAAGAATTGGCTAGTTGATTTCACACAAACAATAAAAAGGGAGGTGGACGGAGAGTGTTATATATATATATATATATATATATATGAGCACACGCGTAATCTGTTAATTAACAGCTAAGCTATGCTTATCCTACAACATTGATGGGATTTTAATCCACTTGGAAACTTGTGCTTTAATCCATTTAACATCTAAAGTCATGGAGGATATTGGGATTTAAACACTAATTAAGAAAGAGGTGATATGTGTATTTTAAGGCTTCTCTGTTGACTTGTGTACACGTTCTAATCATTTGCAGGGATTTATCTACGTGTGTGCTGTGCATATTTTACTGGAAATTCTTCCTGTAGCTCACGATTAAATTACATGAGAGACATGGAACCTGAGGAATTGAAAGCTGGAAAAGGAGAATCTGCTGAGTTTTATATTGCTCTTGCTCTGGTGTGATTTTGCATTGTTATCCCCATGTGTTACCACTTTCCTTATATTGAAGTACAGTCACACACAGATACAGATAAAGCTACCCTAATTAGAAAATAACTTTCAATTTCCAAAATAAATATTCAATTTTAGACTCTTAAGTACTCTTATAGTTAATCTTTCCTAGGTCTAAAAATTCTTGATGTACCTATACTGGCCATTCTTATCCCAGGTGCAGAGTACTGAATGACTTCAGGTGAATGTGGCAGGAGTTCAAGCATGATACATCAAATGATGAGTCATTCTATTGAATCCTTTGACAAATTCAAGTTGCTGAATCTTGAAGAGTGACAGTTGTGGATTTTCAAAAAAGTGAGAGAAGAGGGTATAAACCTTGATGCTTAGTTTGCTTTGCAGATACTTTTTGTTACTATCTAGCTGTAAGGCATTCAAGAGACCATGTTCCCATTGAGATGGCTGGTTTAAAAGCTTAAAGATCCTTTCCAAACATTCCTTTTCAGTCGTTTCGGATCTTGAATATTCTGTATCACTTACCATCATTATTGAACACACTAAGAAGCAATTCCATGTGCCAGATGCTTTAAGTACTGAACTAAAGGATTCTATATAGAACCCGTTCTGTTGTGAGCTCTTCGAGGTGTTCGAACCCGCAAAAACCCTCCAAACTAATCCTCAGAGTAACGCTTTCTCCGAGACGAAGGTGTTGGGCTCGAGCCCTGTCCTTCTGTCAAGGAGATTTGGTTAAGAAACCTGCAGACCAGGAGGACCTTGAATACAGTTATGGATACCAAATCCAAAAGCTTAATCTATCAGAGCACGGATTCATCCATGAACACCTTACAAGCCCCTTTTACCTTTAACCAAGAGTGAATTATAAACTCGTTATGGTCTAGTCATTGGGTTTGAAAAAACCAGCCCCCCTCTAAAACCCCTACAGCATCAGCAGTTGCATCATTTTTGCGGTCAATTCTCGGTGATCAGGGGTTGTGAACTTGATTAATAATAATAAAAAAAAATAGATCCACACGAATGGAACATGGAAATTCAAACCCAAAAGGGAGGTATGTCTAAGCTTGTGATAGAAGCAGCAATAAATTGTACAAATGCGGCTATCTGAATTCAATGGATTGGAGAGAGATGACTTGTTATATTCGATGCCGGAAACCTACAATATCGAAGTTGTGCTCTAGACTCCGCCGCATCAGGATGCTGTAGTGTGCTCGATCAATTTAAAAAATCAACTCCTTTTGCTTCCTCCATTGCCCACCTCAGAGAAAACGGTGTCCCAATGGGTCCCACACGTTTATTGGGTCCCAGTACGAATTCCTTCCTACTTTGTTCTTTTATATATCTTTTATCTGGAACCACTGGCTGAGAGTTCATTCTGAAGAAAGAGATGAAGACCTTTGATTTCTCTTCCAAGTTATCTCTCTCGAAAAAGTTGTGGATTCAGCTGGAATTGGGTGAGTATTGGGCGTGGTATGATTCCACAGAATAGAAGCCTCCTATCTTTTCTGTCTAACGGGCTTTTATTATCTGCAACGACTAAATAATGAAACTCAAGCAACCTCTTAGGCCCGGTAGTCATATGGTTGGTACAATAGGGTTCCTTGGCTGCCCGGCACAATTAATAATGATTTAGAGGCGCTTTTTTTTTTTCTGTTTTAAAAATATTTAAAAAAAAATTGAAATTTTTTTGGTTTTTTGTTTTCTTTTTAAATTAATTATTTCTTATTTTTTTTACATCTTTTTTATGTGCTAATGTTAAAAATAATTTTTTAAAAATAAAAAAAATATATTTTTAATGTATTTCAGAGTAAAGAAAACTTTGAAAAGTAACCGCTATTATATTTTTAAATAATTTTTTTTTTATTATTTTTATATTTTCAAAATTTATTTAAAATTTTATTTGTTTTTGTATTTTCAGAGTTGATTACTCACATGAATAAAAACATGAATTTGTGATCAAATAAACAAACTTCAAGAGTCATTACACTGACTAAGAGAGTTAAAATCGAAAGGGACAACATGTGCTATTCTCAAACATTCCGACACGCACCCAACCTGCAATATTCATTTATTAAATTTTTTGATCAACTATCATTTGTTCATATTAACAAACTTTAACGGCTAGATAATACAAAATTTATATATACCCTTGTTTTTTTAACACCTCTGCTTGTAATCCAAGTAAGAAGAGGTGAGTTATCCCAGATTGATCCATCAAAATCCACAAACTAAGTCATTAGATTGGGAAAATAATCCAATAAAAAAAATACACAGTACTTTTTTTATATAAAAGAACCAATATCGAATGATATGAAATAAAAAAAATAATTTTTTTTTAAAAAAGAAAATCAATCCGTGTTAACTTGTTAAACTAATAACCCATATCATTAGATTAAAAACATATTATTTGTAAACATTCATCTAATTAAGTACTGAAAGATGAAATCAAAAAAGAAAAAAAAATTAATTATCCCACGCGATCCAAAGCTAAAAAAAAAAAAAAAAAAATAAATTAAAGAATAAGTACAAATTTTTTATTAAAAAAAATAAACTTAGAAAATTAAAAAAAATTAAAAAAGTGAGAAACAAAATAAAAAATAATAATAAATTACAAATTAGGATTAAAGGAGGTTGTTTAGCTAGTTCACGATAAGGAGGGGAAGGGCTGTGGCCGGTTTTCGTGAGCAAAGAGAACCAAAGAGATGATAGTTTGATAGTGATGACAATATGTGCGGGGAAGAGGAACCGTTCATGTGGGTATGGTTTTGTTTTTCTCTGGTATTCCCCTTTCTTGACCACTGGAAAACGAGGTCACGGGTTTCTGGGCTGGTTTCTCTTGTGTTTCTTTTTCTTTTTTTTGTAATTTACGTGGGTGTTCGGGTCAGCTTGCGCGCACCACGACTAATCCCACGGTCCACTGAACATCCTGCAAACCCAGTGAACATGTAAGGCACTACGGGGATGACAGGCATGCACAATAAAGTTTGAATCCTGGTACAGAGAAAGGAAACAAGTCCCTTCCACCGCTAGGCTAAGACATCAAGTGCAGTTTCTCGTGTTTCCGGGATTACTAGTTCTTGACCAAGCAGGTATACAAGGGAGGCTGGCAGCGTGGGTAGTGGCAAACAATCACAGATTAGCGTTTAGTCTTTAGAAGTGTAGAATTTACTCAACAAGCTCGTGTCTGAAACGATCTGCTTAAATATAATTGATATAACAATTGACCAAAAAATAAAACTAGGAACAATAAACTTAGTTTGACTTGAACAGTACATTATCGAACAGTAAGAGTGAAGAGGATTAGCTTTATATAATCACTAATTAAGAGACAGCCGAAAGGGATTTTAGTTTCCAGTTTCTTTTTTCCAATCTTCACAGGCTGTTGGGTGCCTGTTTTCTAGCCTGTAATCAACAGTAACAAAAACACCCTTTAGTCTATGAGTGCTCCATCAAGAGATGCTATAGCCTCGTCAGCTAAGATCCGGTACATTTTTTCTGTAGGATGAACAGCATCCCAAAACGCATATTTTGATGGATCAGCACATGTGGTCATGCCTTTGCATGTGTCCCCATATTCTATAGTTCCTGATCCACAGCAACCTTTTGAAGTTTCCACAAATCCTGCCGACGAGAGAAAAAGATCATCACCAACTACTGTTTTTTTTTTTTTTTTTTTAATATATGGAGTAAATAAGAGTGAAACAGAAGATTTTTTTGGGATGTGTACTAACCAAATTTCTTTGGGTTGTTGATTGCATTTTGTATGACACCATAGCAATCAACATAAGCATCTTTAATCCCTATTGTTTTCTTGAGAATAGCCAGTTTCTCTTTTATCTTCGCGTTGAATGACCAGGCTGCTTGGTTATAGCTCTCGACACAGGTATTCTGGCCCGCCAGGGTCCTGACGAGTGGCATGCATCCCA
The DNA here is from genome assembly GCF_005239225.2 of Populus alba. NCBI lineage: Eukaryota > Viridiplantae > Streptophyta > Magnoliopsida > Malpighiales > Salicaceae > Populus > Populus alba. The sequence goes on from NC_133287.1 coordinate 4,466,654, forward strand.
GCGGAGGGACCCCGACAACCACCACTCTTGTGGCCCCCAGTCTATTCATTTCCTGCAAACATATTGATGATCAACGCTGTTGCAACTTACCAAAAGAAGATATAACATAAATTTGTTCAGAAAGTAGATATCGATCAGCTGGCATGGCATTCAATGAGAAGTGTAAATTGCCCCTTTAAGGTGTTCATGATACTATGGACAAGCAAGAGGCCAGGTTATTGGGGAATGGAAAGACCGTTTCCAGCAAAGCAACGAACTTGGTAGAGGATATTGTAGAATTATCACCAATATTTCAACTGGCAGAGGCATGTGAAATGATTTTGAGCAAATATCAAACTGAGGTGCACAAACTTGTTGATTTCCTAGATCACTGAGGTTTACGAAACAGTAATAACTTATTGAAAGAGAGAGCAAGCACCTTAATGTCCTCGAACATCCTTGATGCCAAGAAATTTTGGTACTGTTCAACATTGAATTGCTTGGGGCGATTTGGTTCCAAGTAGTAGTTCTGGAGAAAGTCATTGGTGCCCATACTCAAAAGAAAAATAGCATTATTTACGATGTTTTGTGCCTTCTTTACACCTACCAACCGAGACAAATGGAGCTTATAGTGCTTCAAGTACTCTAGCTGCTTGGAAACCGGCAACACTTGCTATTGCAATTTGCAACCAGAGAGGAAAAAAAGGAGAGGGAAAAGGTCAGCCTCATACAATGACGAGCATTTCAGAACTTTTGCAGGTATTCGCAAGATAATGTGGTTAAAAGAAAAGTAGAAGGATTTTTTCCGGGCTTACTGAGAGATTAGCAGTAAGGTCATCATAACCAGAAGCAGCAGAAGCAAAACTAACACCATGAAGCAAATCTGTTGGCTTCAGATTAGGATCAAGAAAGGCTGGAATTATCTTCGTATAACCAATTGCCTCAGCTGGTGAAAGAAGCATAAACTATATATTAATCAAATGAAAGGTGACATACGAATTTTTGTAGCGTAATGACAAGAACTCACCTATGAAATCTGTGGCAAGTCTTCCATTGCTGAACCTTCCAGTGGGGCGACGGTCAAAGAAGTCCTTCCCATAAGGAGGAAAGTTGCCCTTCACGGTCGTTGGAAGGCGGTTGTTGTTGCCAGGATCAACGCTTGAGTCTCCAAAGACGAGAACACAAGTCACATTGTGTTTCGCTGTCAATTGCCTTAATTGACGAATGTCCACTGCTCCTGAGAACAGTGGCATCAGTGCCATTAATGCTAGAACCGTCACCATTGGAACTCTTGAATGCATTGGTGTTGTCTCCTTGTAAATGTGTCAAGACTGAAAGAGAATTTGATTAGTGAAGGCAAGATTTGAACTACGTACTACACCTTTCTTAAATAGCCAACGAGCATCTCCTCCAATAGAATAAGCTATTTAAAAGAGTTAAATCGATAGTATAGCATCTCCTCCAATATTGTAAATATATATATTTTTTTTAATTTATGTTCATTTTAATAGTAAAAAATCATGTACAAGAGTTAATTATATTTTATTATATTCGACACATAATTATTTTAACAACCCAATATTATTCTAATCCAATGACACTGGCTTTGTAACTGAAGCACATCAGAATTAAATTTCAGCCAGAAAGTATCGTAAGGATAGCTTTATTTTTTTTATAATTAGGGTGGATATTCAGACTAGTTATATATACTTTAATTAATTTTATAAATTTTAAAATTAATAATTATATATATTTTTAATGATTCTGAAATTTATAATATATAAATTAATAATATTTAAAAAATAAATTTAAAATCTGATTAATTACAATGACCAATGGTTTGGGGCCTTGAGGCATTAATCAAATTCTGCTTCTATTTTTCGTTGCGTGCAAAATTTCGCTGTTAAACGTCACGCATGAGTTTATTTTTCTACCTACCAAGCTGACAACAATACGGGCTTTGAACAGTGCGGTACAGATTTGGTGATGAAAGTATATTAAATTGATGTTTTTTATATAAAAAACATAATTTCATTAATACTGAAAATAATATATAGCCACTATAATTTCACAAGATTCAAATAGAGATATAATCGATTATAATAACTGAAAAAAAAAAAATTGATCACTATATCAGAAACTATTGACCTTGTAAATAGCATCTCGTCCTCATTTCACATACTTTCAAAGAGTTCTTCGAGGGTTGTTTTTCTTTCTTTTCAAGTTGTTTACAATAAGATTGTTTTTCATGTGTTTAAGTGCATGCTTGTTATTATTATGATGATTAATTTTTAAAGTATTTTTTCATTATTAGATTTAATAGTTTTATCGATGGAAGTTTTTGTCGGTATTTACACTAACATTTTTTATGTGATTATTTTACCAACAGAATCACAAACAAAAAATATTCACCGAAAAAAATGTTTGTTAGTAATTTTTAGTTTGTCGATAAGTTCGTCATTAATAAATTTATCGATGGCTTTTATAGACAGACTACACATGCAAAAAAAAAAAATTGCTTCAATCCATCAATAATTCTTTCGATGAATTGCAGTTGCATTAACAATAATGTTATTTCAACTCTTTAGAATATACCGATAGAATAATCTCATCAGTGATTTAACAGTTGCAAGGGAGTTTGCTGTAATTCTTTTTGAATTCTCTAAAATATACATACGGAATTATTTCATTGGTAACCCCGTCAATAATAATTTAAAAATATATTTTTAAGAAAATCTATTGAACAAAAATATAAAATAATTAAAAATTAAATTAATATAAAATTTGAGTATTTAAAAATCAATTATCTTAATATAAAAATCAAATATTTATTACAAATTTATACGTTTAAATACAATGAAAGTAGAATAGAGGTGGCTCTAGAGGAGGTTGGTATTTCCCGGGACCGTGGATCCAATAAGGGGGAGTACATGTATTGTTCATCCATGATCATTTGGTGGAGTTCTTTATAATCTGTAGAGAGTCGTTTGTATTTTTCATTGAAATGGGTCGTACATTCTTACAATCCTTAATTTAACAAGGCCGCGAACTCTGGAGACTGAGTGTCCGGGACCAATTGCAAGCACCCAATGGTTGAAACACTACAAGTGGTTTGCAAGTTCTTAATTGTGGTGTTACAGAGTCCATACACTTGATTTCTATCGAGTCCACCGGATGATCCTGTCTTTAACCACAAATCCGGATCAAAACCCGAGTGGGTCAAAAAATCATCCCCATATCTCTATTTTAACCAGCTGTTATATGTCTCCTATGAATAAAAAATAAAATCATCAAATTCAAGTAAATAATACCTTAAAAAATAAAAATGGTTGAAAATAACATACCACAAAGTGTTGAGCTCGGTTGTCGACGAACTACTACAACTTTTTTTTGGCGATCATCACTCTACACTAGGGGTGTTCACGGTTCGGTTCGGTTCGGTTTAGACTAAAAAAACCAACCGAACCGAGTTATATTAATTTTATGAAATATTAACCGGACCGGACCGAAATTCGGTTCAAACCGAACTGGTTCGGTTCGGTTGAATCCGGTTTTTTTTTTACAAAAAACCGGGAAACCGAATCCCTTCACAGATCCAACACTAATTTTTCCTTGTTTGGAATTTTATATTTCCTGCTATTACAATCTTGAGCAGACAAGCAAGGAACAAGGCAATTTAGCTAACTATTTAGAGGATTTTGTAATAGATCCATCCTTGTTGCTTCTTCGGTCATTAATCATTGTTTCCTGTTGATATACCTTGGATCCCTAGGCAAACACCAAGTACTGGTCAAAAATTACCTTGTTATCTTTTCTCTACAGTAGCCATCTCCTTCTACTGCAACTGCAACAACTTGTGCTGAAATAAAGAAGGCTTGTGCAAAAGTAAAGAGAAGAGAAGTTAAGGAGATGAAGAGATGAGTTTGTGTGGGGCTCACTTTTGAGATGGAGATAAACATAGATGAATGAGATGAGATAAAGGTAGATAAAGAGATGAGGCTCACTTTTGAGTTTTGAGATGGAGATAAACGTAGATCAGAGACAGAGCAATTGAAATTTGAAAGGGAAAGGAAGATTGAGATAAATATTCTCAGGGTCAAGCGGCGGCTTTTAGGGTTAGGTTTCAATATTTAACTATTTATACCCCTCTTAATTTGTATAGCTTTGGTTTTTTGTTGGTCCGGTTCGGTTTGTCGGTTTTAGTTTTAAAACCGAAACCGAACCGGACCTATTAGAATTTATGGTTTTGAAAATCGGTTTAATCGGTTTTTTATCTCGGTTCGGTTTTCTCGGTTAATTTTTCTTCGGTTTTCTCGGTTTTCTCGGTTAACCGGTTTTTTTGAACACCCCTACTCTACACGTGTGTTTCCATAAAAAGCTATATTGGGCTTGGCTCACATCTAAAAGTCATAGCCTACATGATAAAAATATTGTTAGTTAAATATATTTATAAATAACAAAAAAATATAGTGGCTAGAAAAGTTGTGGGAGATTGAGGGGGAGGGGTGATTATTTTGTTTATAGAAAACTTTTACAAGGAAGTAGAAATAAGGGAGAGGTAGAAGAGCGAAAGAGTATTAGGTCATAAATTAAATATTAATGATAAAATTATATTGATGGTAACTTCGTTTGCAATTTTGTTGGTATAAATATCACATCACCGTACGATTTGCTTTTTTAAAATCTTACTGTAATACTGTTCGTAATGTCGTTGGTATATACCAATGAAATTTTTATGTCAGGATATTCATGGATAAACTGTACCATTAGTCTAATTTCAAACAAAAAATAAATTTAAAATTTTAAAAAATATTATTTTTACCGTAAAAACAAACATTTTAAAACTCAGGAATCGACCCGGTTAACCCAGCAAAACTCGGTAAAAAACCTGATTATAACTCCTTGACTTTTATTTTTTTTACTAAAACGACATCGTTTTAATTTTTTAAAAAAATTAATTGACCCGGGCAACCCGATCAAAACCTAGAACCTAGGTCTTGGACTGGACTGGCCACCAGGCCGGTCTAAAAACTATGGTTATAACACGTAAATTTATAAATTAAAAAGTTTATTTTTGGTTGAAGTTGCTATAAGTGTATATAGCAACTGCCTGTGGTCCAATTGATACACACAGATGGATGAGAAGATACTCGTCGGCACTCCGTTGAAAAAACATCTATGAGTTTTGATGTCGATATTCAGAGCAAGGGATAATTTTCTTTTTCCTTTCTCACTTTTTGGCTGACAACTCCATTGAAAAGCTGGTTGCGCCTCAATAATTAATATTGCAGTTGAGCTGCATTGCTTGTCAATTGAAACTTCCCAAAAATATTGTGAAAATGAACTTCCATGATTGAACGTGTTAATAATTAAAAAAAAAAAAAAAAAAAAAAAACTAAGGATTCTTTGCAATTCACACTATAGCAAGACACATTTCACTAGCAATTGCTATAATATAATGACCCTTCACTAACAATCAAATAAATATATATTGAGGGGCAAATTGGTCTTTTCACATAGTTAATTGGCATTAAAAAATTAAATTGGGGGGACTTTTTAAATAATAGGAAGATCTAATTACCTTTAAAAAAAAAACTAGTGGGTTTTTTTATTTTTTTTATTTTTTTTCAAAATAATAAATTGACTTAATTATACTTAAAAACAAAAACATTATTAAGCTATTGTTGTTTTTAGGGCATTTTCATCTTTTTAGTAAGGTTTTTCTATTATCATCTATTTTAGTTAGGGGAAATTTAGTAATCTAATAAATATTCATACTATAAAAAAAAAAAAAAAAATTGGTTGACATATAATTTATAGGCGTCAGAGTGTGGACACCATGTGCAACCTTGGCCCCTTGGGTGGTGGGTACAACAGTGGCCGGCATCCATAAACAACTAATTTTCATGTCGTTCAATGTGTCCAATGGCAGAGAAGCCTACGGGGCAACACGTGTTGAATTTATTTTGTTTTTAATTTAGTTGCTAATTATTTGTTTTTTTAGTTTTTATACCAAATCCTTATTATTTTGATGGTTATCTATATTGTTTTTTAATTTATTTATGATTGGAATTATTTTTTTTGTTTTTTCATATTTGTTTGTTATGGAATAATTCTGTTCTCTTGATTTAGATCACTAGTTTAAATTTTCTGTTTTTTGTTATGTATTCTTTTTACAAATTGATTTTTTTAAAATTTTATAATTTAATATTGGTTATTGACCTTGAATTACATGAATTGGTTTTTTTTTTTTTTTTCTGTTAGGTTATCTTAATCTCATATCTTGGATAATAAATTAATTAAGTTAACCTAAATTGATTAAGTTATCCCTTGACATTGAATTAATGGTCTTTAAACTTTGTGGGTGTTTTCTTGGGATTATCCTAGATGCAAGTTGTTAAAATTAACCATATTAAATCAAGTTTTTTTAGTGTTTTTTTATTGATTTAATTTTAGTTTTTTTTATGTTTTTTTTTTTTAAATCTTATCTTAATCTAATATTACAAATAGCGGCTTATTTAAGTTTACACAAGTTTTTCTTCTTTGATATTTTTTTTCTTTCAATTTCTTTTATTTTCTTTCCACTTAATTGTTTGACCTAAAGATTAAACCTAGTTATCATCACCATTTCTTTTAAATTTAAGAAAAAATTAACCATACTCGTAGTGTAACATCTGACACCTATATACTATAAAGCTAAAACGATTCTTTGTCATGAAAAAAAGAGTAGAAGAAGACAAAGAAATCCAATCACGAGAGCTGAAATTCTATTTAATCTGAAAATTGTTGCTAACTTTTTCTCATGAGAATGGCCCTCGTTGGTGTCCATTGGTGAAGGGTAGGCATGGAAACAGATCCCATGTCGTTGGTGATTTATTAAGCTGTCAGTGATTTTCGGTGCATTAAAGCTATCCTTTTTATTTATTTATTTATTTATTAAACATCTACCACATTTATTGACCCAGAAGTCCAGCACCGCCTCCAGCGTCCAGCTACTTCCAGGTTGGAATCTCAATTTCTAGAATTGTGGTTGGTTTTATACATAGCTATAATCTTTTTGTAGCATAAATTATGTTTTATAAAAATAAAAAAATATATGTTTTTTTGTGTGGATTACGTAAAAAAAAAACTTGCTATATCTCTATCCCAAACACGCCGGAATATTTTGAAAGTGTGGCTATGAATATTGACTTGGGGGTAAATTCAGGGGAAAAAAAAATATTTTTATTTTGAAAGTATAGCTGTGAATATTTTTTATTTTCATTTTGAGTATTTATTTTATTTTATTATTATTAATCTAGTTTGGTTAGCTCAACAAATCACTAAAATCCCAATTAGATTTAAGGAGTGTGGTAACAGTTATTTTTTAAAGTGTTTTTTATTTTAAAATATATTAAAATAATATATATATATTTTTATTTTTTAAAAATTATTTTTTATTTAAGTACATCAAAATGATCTAAAAATATATATAAAAAATATTAATTTAAAACAAAAAAATTAAAATTAAAATTAATTTTTTAAAAAAACATTTCAAAAACACAATCTCAAACACTATCTGAATAGGCTTCAACTAACAAAAATATGGTATTTATACTTGGATTTTTCTTTTAAAAAAAAGAAGAAGAAAATAGCAACTGTTAGTAAAATATCTCACCAATTTCTTTCTTTCCCCTCCTCTGTCCTTGGGTAGCTATGTAATAGCTACTCGATGATAGTTAAGTTAGATAAGAATAACAGCTTAAAAGGTTGATGTTGTTTGTGAAATTTCTTTATAATTTTATATGCATGGTTAATTAATTACATAATTTTATTATTATTATTACTGTATAATATATTCAGGTTCGCAGATGACGCTGCTGAATTAATTGAGCTGCGGAAAGGAGTTGAGACCATTTATATTTGTGTCGTTTACAACTTAAAGTAGATATCTTTTTGAAAGGATGCTTCATAAATTCTTCCTGTACACCCACAATTATTTTTTAATGGCCGGGTACACAAACAAATTAATGCTATTGATAAAGTAGATATCATTCTTTTCAGACTTTAAATTGAAAATAGCTTTTAAATTTAAATAAATATTATTTTTATCACAACTCGAGATTGAGACTCATGTTTGTTTATTTTTAAAATGTTATCTTTTTAAAATAAATAAATATTGTCTTTTATCGTAGTTGTGATAAAGATAATACTATTGATTGAGTAGATGCATTTTTTAATTTTAAAATTTAAAACAGCTTTTAAAATTAAATAATTATATATTTTTTTACCCCAACTTGATATTAAGACTATATTTATTTGTTTTTAAAATATTTTTTAAGAAAATATTAAAATTGACTCTATCACATTTTTTTAAAATAGAAGTCACATATGATCTATAAATTGAGTTATTTCCTAAATTAAACCATACTATTTCACTAAAAATTTATTTTTACTATACTACTTTGAAAAAATTATCATTTTATATTTTAAATTAATCCCCCATGATTATGAGATTTAGGCTATTGGATCATGTTGGAAAGATGTGTCAAGATGAGATGATGCTTAATACAAACTAGATATCTAACAGCATTTCGCAGCGTATCAGATAAATTTTTTTCTTTATGATAACATTTTCTAAATGTTTTCAAATCATAAAGTTCATTTATGCATTTAATTAAATAAATCGAGACTTATATATACAATAAAAAAAATTATAAAGTTTGACTCCTAACTAACTAAAGTTAGTCTACCAGACTTGTTACCAAGATCAAGGACTTAATTGGATTAAACAATTGTTTTTCAATAATTGTTTTATCTAAAATAGACACTATAAAAATAAAAATCAATCAAATATCAAGATAATTGGAATAAAATACAAAACTAAAACAAATTATGTTACCCAATTAATAATCAATAAAATATTAAACAATAACACTAGAAAAAAAAGAATAAACAAGTAAAATCAATAAAGATCCAATCATTATATATAAAGTATTTTAGGAGGAAAAAAAATAGCAAAGGAAAAAGGCCCAGGCACTTAGGCTTGGTTGGGGCAAAGTGCATGGGTCTCAGGTAAAAGGCTTGGGCGTGTGTGCCTAGAGTAGCCCACATGCCCGGGCCTTATTATTATTTTTTAAACTTTTTTATGTGTTATTAACCCCTTGTTTTTTTGAAAAAATAAATAGTAGGTGATGCATTACCTGCCCTGTCTAGATTTTAGCGATCTTAGGTCACTAAAAAGTTAGATTGTGATGTTTCAGATCAAGAAAAACTCATTTCCATTGACCAAAAAAACAAAAACAACTCCTACACATCTTGTTAAACATATTTATAGCCTCAAACAATCTAAAAATAGCCATAAAACCCATAATCAATCCAATGCTAAAATTATTATCTAGCTTAGATCTATCATATTAAGTTCAATGGAAAAAAAACTCTCCTAATTTAGAGGAATTCATTGACACTAAAATCATCTCTTTCTATGAGCATAATCGGTGTAAACATCGATTTTTTTTTCTCAAACTAGGAATAAAAAAATAAAGAATATAGAGTTTGGGATCAAAATTTACTCTATTCTTAAATTTTAAAAACTAAAGGGACCAAACATTTATAATTAAGAAAGTTTGGGGATTATATTGAACATTTCACCTAAACTTTGTTAAAATCACTCATTCTCTTTATTTTTCTCACCTTGATCCTCTGCTTTTTAATCTTACCCTTCTCTAAAAAAATTAATTTAAATTGTCCTCTAATTTGACAGTTCCAAAGCGAAAAAAAAAAAAGTTTTGGAAAAAAAGAAAAGCGAAAGTCTACAGTAAATTGTGAGACAATAAGTCAAGGTAGTTGAATAAGAAGCTCGTGACTAGTTTGGTGGAGAGAAGAAAATGAATATGAAAAGACAGTGGATGTAAAGATGAGATGCCATAGTACAAGTAAAAAAATGATGAAAAGAGAGGATTTTTAATTAGAGATTGCCAACCCTATTCTAAAGCTATGATCGTTTTTATATAATAACCTAATAATGATAAGTGTTTTTAATGCTGATGAGTTATTATTGAAAATTAGGAGTTGTTTTTTATTTAATTTGTCTCTCTGATATAAAAAAAAGGCATTTTATTTGTGTATCAATTTTGATTAATTTGGGCTTCATTTATCACGTATTAAGGTCTACAATTGAGTAATATTTGTTCCTTCGACTAGTGATTATATATATATATATATATATATATATATATATATATATATTTGAAAAGATAATATCTCTATTTGTATAACTAAAAATCCTTTAATGTTCTCCATGAATCGAAAAGAATAGTATCATTTTGGTGTCGTGTTATGGTAAAATATGTCCCACATGGCTGGTTTATGGAGATCAAATCAACTCTCTTTGGAATGAGCACAATCATGGATGGTGTGTGTCCGTGAACTAGAATTTTGAAAAATCTTGAATTCTTTTATTTATTTATTCTTAAGTGTCTGATATTAAAAATATTTTAAAAATTAAAATTTAAAAAAAAAAATACTTTGAAAATTAAATTAAACGGTCTCTTTCTGAATTTATCTTGTCTTAAAAATATTTTATTTTATTATTATATTAAATTAAATAGAGTTGAAACAAGAATCCGTTGTAGTCTAGTTGGTTAGGATACTCGGCTCTCACCCGAGCGACCCGGGTTCAAGTCCCGGCAACGGAAGTCTTTTTCCATCTGCGCATGAATGGAGGAGAACGTTTTAGCACTCCTAGACGACTCCTCCGATTCTAAACACACACCAGACGCCAACGATGATAGTAAGCCATTTATTCCGCCACTTGTTAATCTCCTCATCTAATTTTATTAATAATTTGTGTTTTTTTTTTTTATTATTTAAATTGAACCGCCAGGGATTGGATTTCTCGAAGCAGCTCGCAGCTCTTGTATTGTAACGAAACTCCTCCAACAAAGGAATTTCTTTTCTTTTGTTTCCTTCAAGTTAGAGATTTAGGACTTGTAATTATTGTTACTATTATGGAATTTGTGTTCTGTGAAGCAAACTGTGCGAGGCGGTGTTTCAAATTCCGAGGGCTGGGAAATCCTTGGAATTGATTACTCAAAGTTTTCGGCTTCTACATGAGTTAGATAACGTACACCATAGCCTCTCTTTTAATCTGAACCTGCAGTTTTAGATGATACTTCAAGAATTTAATTTGTTTTTGCTTGCGTTTATCGTTATCCTGGCGTGTATTTGTCGGATAAAGAAGCATCTCGGCCACTCGTGGTTGCGGTGGAATAAGTTCTTCTGCTTTATCCTGGTTTTTTAAGTTCTATCTATCTATATGTTGATGATGATGATGTTAGATATAACATTCTTTTTTGCTGAATATTAGGCCTCGTCTCGCGAGAGCGTAGCTGGCGGTACAAGTATGAGCAGACCGCTTAACTCACTGGTGAGTTGGATAAGCTTATAATTGCAGTGGTTGACTCGTTTTTTTTTTTTTTTTCAATGAACAAGTGCTTATTCTTGTGGCCTAGAGAATGATTGCAACGCTGGATTACTTGTTTGCTGCAATTTTTGATTTATTTGATTGGCTCTGCTATTCACAGGGTTTGCTCAAGTGGCTAATGAGGGAAACCTTCAAGCATTAGAAATGGAGGTTAGTTTGCTTCTTCTTTCTACTTTTCAAGTGAATAAAATGCTAGACAAACCGTGCAATGTCTTGCAGGTTCTAACAGCAAACTCGTTTGAAACTGTCAATTTAAATTATATCAAGCTTGGAACATTCACTTCGGACACCCTGTGAGCGTTGTTCTTACGTGCTTTTACTGAGGAACATGTTGCTGTTCCAATATCTTGTCAATGCTCTTGAAGGAGATTTTGTACCACGTAACAGGGTGTATGGAGGTATTGACACATCCCTTGTTCATATGCTTTTCAGCACCTGGGAGATTTAAACAGTTTATCATCGTGCTGCAGAAACCATGAACTGGACCTGTCTAAGGGAGTCCTGGCACCTTCTGAGGTATTGTTCTTATTGAGTTTTGTACTTTGTTGATTATGATGGTGTGGTCCTTAATTGATTTCGTATACTTTCGGCCTTCCAAAAACTTTCAATATCCTTCCTTGTTCTTCCAAGCACAACCACTTCTCTAGTCACCGGTACCTTTCTCTTCCACAATTGTACATCCACCCATTTGACCACCACCGTAACCGATCAACACTGCTCAGCCTTGCCAACATCCTTCACCCACACAAATCTCAAACACCAACAGAACCACCTTGCCCTCATACCAGCAGCTGAGGCAAACCTTAAGGAGATTTAAAATAATTTTCCCTAATAATAATAATAATCTTATCCTTATTTATTTGACCATGAATTAGCTAAGGCACTCTCTCAAGGAAACAAATTTCTACATAGCAAAAGGCTTCCTCGGCTGGGAAGGATTTTCGTTCTTGAATCGAGCAATTCGGAGACCATCTTGGGTCCTCTGTTGTTCTTTGGGTGAATGAATATCCAAAGCAAGCACATTGCGAAGACTGACCCCTATATTTGTTTCAGTACTCCATTGAAAATACAAGTTTGAAGATAAATTATATATATGATGAATGTTATTCTGTGAATGATTTATCTCAAAATCTCCTGACATTCACTACAAATTTCAAACCCCACAATATTAAAAGCCCAAAACATCTACCACAACGAGAAAATAAGGAAATTTAAAAAATAATAAATCCAATTATGTATGCATACTGCAAACTCTCCTCGTCTCGCCATGTCTTCTTCCTCTTTTCACACCAATTGAGCCCATTTTCTCCATAGCTATTGAAAATGCTTGGAAGAACCTTTTCTTATCCTGTCCTAATTGTAGAACCAAGGGCTTGGTTCTTGGGTCCGAAAATAGAGCTTGGTCCGAGGCCAACAACCCCAGTTTAGCCTCTAAATTCCCATAATAAGCATGATCAAACAAGAATGGAGTGGTAACATCAAATGGTGCAATAATGTCTGAATTCCCACCGAATTGTGGGCAGGACATTGTAAGAGCTTTTTGTAGCCTTGGATCCATGCCAGGATCAGGCTGTTTAGTGCCACGGTAATTGTAGAGTCGGCTAACAAATTGCTTACAGTGAGCAAATCCAAAAGTATGAGCACCAGAAAGAACGACTAGGTCCTCAAGTGTTAGTCCTTTAGAGTTGAAGAGTTTTAGTAGTTGATCAATGGTGAAATTTGCACGAGGGATGTTGTATGGAACCCTAGATGCCATTGATATTTTCCCATCCCACCTCCCTTTCTTCACCTGGTAATAAGGACCTCCTGCCTGAGCCACATAAACATAACAGATGAAACCAGGGCATGAACCCTTGGTTAATAGATAATGATGCTATCGGACAAAAAAATATCATTATTTGATGGTGACGATGTTGTTTTAATAATTAGTAATTGAAAGAATCTCATCCTGTAACAACAAAAATTAGAAGTTTTTTTATCCTGATGTGAAATCAGAACAAGCTGGAAACACGACATGGATGTTCTTGTCCTCTTGTATTGACATCATGGAAGAGGTGTTTCGTATTTTTCAATGCAATTAATAAAATCATGAGATTCGATTGTCCCTATTAATTTACATGCCAATACTAATCATTAACCTTGTCTCCCATGGTGACCTGATCTAACCAGCCCAGAAGACTGGAAGTTTCAATGTTGTTATGGTTAGGACAAATTACAGGCACAGTGGCTTTAGCTGTTCAAAGCAGACCTGTGATTCAAGTGACAAAAAGAGAAAATAGAAATATGAATGTTCTCCTTTTGTGTCCTTTTATGCTAAGTTTACATGTTTTTGTCCTAAAACATGACCATACTACTTTTTTCTCCACCTTTCTACAGAGGAAGCATTATGTATAGCAAATATGTTTACACCAAGAAAAAAAAAGGGAAATTAAGCTGTTTTTTTTTGTTTTCTGTTTATTTTTTCTAAGCAGACTGTAATAACATCATAGCAGCTTGCAATTTGAGCATAGAACAAGGAAACTCAAGCTTGAACATGGAGATACATTTGGTGTGGAGAAATATATCCAAGAACATAAAACAGAAATGATAAGACATGATGAGTACGATATTGAAAGAGGAGGAGGAGGAAAATGAGGCACATACAAGGTGGACATAATCTCTGGCTGCAATTGCAAGAATGTCTGCACAAGAAACAATACCAGGGCACTTTCTCTCCACCAGGTCCTTGGCCTTGCTTATAGTCTGAAACCCCTCCACCCTCAAGTCCTTATTGTCCTCTGCATCCTTCTCTGCCAACTCTTTACTTCCAGGGTTTGTTGATATCAATATTGATGCATCACAGCCCTTCAAATTTAAGTAAGATGGTAATTTATCAATTAATTTATGCTACGAAAAATGTAGCATGATAATAAGCTAAAGTATAGAGCATGCATGGGAAGAATAATAGAGAATGTGGAATCGAGATTACTTCTACAAAGCAGTCATGAAAGAACAGGCGAATGGTGGCTGGCCCTGAGACCGGTGCTTCTCTGAACTGTTGGGAAGTGACAGAACCAACAAGTTGCTCAAGTTGAGGGCACTTTCTAGCATAGTAATCAACAGATAATTGGCGTGGAGGGCGAGTGCTGCTGGTGGCTTTCGCTGCACAATGTGAGGCTCTTACAACAAGTAAGAAAACAAGCAAGAAAATGCAAATAGAAGAAGAAGAAGATGAAGAAGAAGAAGAAGAAGAAGAAGAAGAAGAAGAAAGAGCAGGCATGATTGTTGTATGCATGGGCAGCTTAGGACAAAGAAGAAATATATATATATACACACACAAGTCAAGGCTCAGTTGTGAAAGTTTGTTGAGGGACAGATTGCCATGAAAATAAGAGAGGAGAGAATCAACACCCGTGAAGCCTCGAAGGAAAAATTAATTATGCATAAAGCTAGAGACAGAGAGAGAGAGAGAGAGAGAGAGAGAGAGAGCGAGAGAGAGAGCGCCAGAGACATGTAAAAAAAAAAAGAGAAAAAGAACCAGATTGGTATATCAAGCTGAACCATTGGTATTGTAGCACATAAAACCATAGGAGCCAATTCGCTTTCCTTACGTGATTAATAATTAATTTGTATTTATGTATTAAATGTGTTTTTTTTTAATAATTTTTTACTAATTTTTATTTTAAATTAATATTTTCATATTATTTTAATGTTATGATGTTATAAATATTTTTTTAAAATAAAAAAAATTATCTTAACATATTTTCAAATAAAATACATTTTAAAAAGTAGCTGAAAAAATATTATAATACCAATCATCATTTAAAAACTAAGGTTGGTAATTTTATTTTATTCTATTTAAAATGACGGATGTATATTTGTCCAGTTCAAAAAATATAATGAATAAATTAGAATATATTTTTATTGAATGATATAATTTGAAGTTAATTTATTTAAAATTAATATTTTAAATTATACATATTAAAAAAAAACAGTATAATCCCGAAAACGCTCGGAAATCGAAACATTGAAAAAACAAAACGTAAAAATGGCTGGTTGGTTGGTGTACGTGGAGGGAAAGCTTTTTTGGTGTGAGTGCAGTAAAAGCTGCATGGACCATCAATACTATTACTCTGCACTCTCTCCTACTGGGCACCCACCAGATTTATGGGACCTGAAAAAGACAAGTGTGTGAATAGAGTCGCCCATGCCACTGTGTCAAAAAGTTACTTCATTCCTAGTGGGCGCCCACTTTCCCTGTGACATGTGTAAGCATGCCGTGCTTTCTGTGGGCTGGAACAGCTGATCTTGGTTTGCTGAGATGGCGGTCTGTACTTGCTGAGATTTTACCTGATTTCCGTATGCGCGCGCTCTAGTTGCTCTCTTCGATGTCTATTAAATAAAATAAATCCTGTCTCGCCCTGCAAATTGCAATAAATGGCATATGCTTTAATTAACTGCTATATTTCTAATAAAGCGAGCGCGTGAATGTTGGGCATAGTACGAAATCTAATGTGGAACATGTCACGGATATTCTGTCACACTAAAAAAAAACTATGAAAAAAAAAAAAAAATAGTTTTTTTTGAGTTTTGTGTATAATTGGGTTGTATCTAACCACAACTTCAACCACAAAAACTAAAACAAACACACCTTAAACCCAGTCTGGTCTAAATGGAGGTTGATTGAAGTTTAAATTTATTTATTTTATATTAATGTTTTTAATGTTAAAAAAATAAAAAATAAAATAAAAAAT
Organism: Populus alba; assembly: GCF_005239225.2. Taxonomy (NCBI): domain Eukaryota; kingdom Viridiplantae; phylum Streptophyta; class Magnoliopsida; order Malpighiales; family Salicaceae; genus Populus; species Populus alba. The sequence goes on from NC_133287.1 coordinate 4,482,830, forward strand.
TATTTTAATATATTATAGGTGAAAATAACTTTAAAAAACAATTATTATCACATTCTCAAATATTCTCCTAGACTATTATGTTTCTCTAATATTATTTTGATATGTTTGAGATTATAATACAAATTATTTTTTAAAATATTTGTTTTAAAAGACTATTAAAATAATATTTTTATTTTTATTTTTTATTTTTTACATTAATAAATTAAAATGATAAAAAAAAATATATATTTTTTTCTTAAAAAAACGTGATTGGATAAAAAAAAATAAACAGTTTAATCATTTGTTGTGCAGTAAGTACAGTATTATTTGTTTTTTTTTGTTTTTGTTTGTTTGTTTGCTTGTTGTCTTTGAATTTAGCAGTACTAGGCTCCGAGCTGGTCACGCTTTCAGGTTCTTTTTAGCTTCCTGGAGTTACTGTAGAGGAACACAAGGCATCCGTGACGTTATTCTCTCCTCCTTTCTCTAATTACTAGTTGCATGTCTCGTGTGATGCTGCTGGTCAATTATTTTTTGTATTTTAAAAATAGTCAAGATCTAAAAGTATTAGGTTTTTTTTACAAAATTATACCTAAAAGTTTTAAGTTTAATTGCAACGCCCGACTCAAAAGTAATACTTATAATATTAATAAAAACATTAAACTTGGGTTAACTGTTAGCATAAAAGTGTCTGGACTGCAATACCTGACCCAATAGCACTGGACATGGCTCTGGTTGCAAGGTCGTGTCATAAAAATATGATAATTAAATAGATTAGTTAAAAAAAAAAAAAAACAAAGAAAAAAAACCAACATGAAGAAAAAAACTAATGAAAAAAAAAGGAAAAAAAATATGAATTAATTGAGTTAACCCTTCAAACCAGGTTAACCTGTCATACCTTGAATTCGCATCGTGAAAGTTTGATAATTAAAAAGGAAAAAAAAATTAATGGGTTAACCCATAATTAAACTGAGCTAACTCGTCAAACTATGTTAACCTGTCAAACCTGAAATTCCGTACCATGAAAGTTTGATAACTAAATAAAAAAAAAAATTTAACATTAACAATTTAAATTAAACAAAAAAAATTAATTAAAAAAAAACAAAAAAGCATCAACCTTTTCACTGTGGATTGCACTGTGCAGTCCATAGTCAAAGGTATAAAAACAACTAAAAAAAAAAAGAATAACTAAAGGCATCAACCGAGAACTACTTAGAAAAAAAAAATATTAATAAACTAAATTAATTAAATAAAATAAAAAAAAATAAAAGGAAAAAAAACTAAATAGAAAGAAATTTAACATTAACAAACTAAACTAAACTAAATGAAAAAAATAATTAAAAAGAAAAAAAAAAAAAAGAAAAAATTCTAGGTTAACTCGTTAAACCAAGTTAACCCATTAAACCCGGGATCCGTGTCATGAATGTCTGGTAATTAAATAAAAAAAAAAGTGAACATTAATAAATTGAACTAAACAAAAAAAATTAATTAAAAAAAATCCGGGTTAACTCGTCAAATCATGTTAACCCATTAAACTCAGGATCTGTGTCATGAAAGTCTGATAACTAAATAAATAAAAAAATTTAACATTAACAAACTAAATTAAACAAAAAAATTTATGATAAAAAAAAATTGACAGGTCAACCCAGAATTAATTGGGTTCACCCGTGAAACCAGGTTAACCCGTGAAACTCGGGATATGTATCATGAAAGTCTAATAACTAAATAAAAAGAAATTTAACATTAACGAACTAAATCAAACGAAAAAAATTAATTAAAAAAAATAAAAAGCAAAAAAAAATCTGGATTAACTTGTCAAACCATGTTAACCTATTAAATCCGGAAAACGTGTCATGAAAGTCTGATAACTAAATAAAAAAAATTTAACATTAATAAACTAAATTAAACAAAAATATTTTGTTTAAAGAAAAAAAACAAAGAAAGAAGAAAAAAAATCCCTGAAGGCATAAAAAAACAGCTAAAAAAAATTAAACAACTTAAAAAAAAAAAAAACAACCTAAAGCACACCAATCCCTTTTAGCTATTGTTATAATAATTATAATAGGTAAAATAAAATTAAAAAACAAAAAAGACAAAACAAAACCCACTTACACTATGGATTCTGTTTTGATTCACTGTGGATGCATTGTTCATCCTACTGTGCTGCTTTTTTTTTTTTTTTAACGAACTTTACTCTGTTATTTCATCCTGGTATTTAATGTTTGTATTAATTTTTGTGCTATAATTCTCTGTACCAGGTCTTTGGTAGTGCTCATCCCGTGAATTACATATCAGTTTTATGTAAGAAAAAAATTTTAATTTGTTGTTCGGAAAAAATTAAAATAATAAAAACCAAATTAAAAGGAAAAAAAAAAGGCATTTAAAGAAGATAAAAAAAACATTCAATTGGTCATATATTACAATAATAAAAAAGATTAATTTTGATATCAATAAATTTGCCTTATATAAAGAGTGGAGTTCTATAAATATAATTTGAAACTTTCATCTTGCAGAAAAAACAAGTTCAAATTTGAGATTTATTTTAATCGATTTAAGTTTTTTATTTATTTATTTTTTAATGTTTTGGGTTTAAAGATATATTTATTTGGTTTATAGCATGTTTTTAGGTGTTTCCCATAGAAAAAAAAAAAAGGGTTGAAATGGTTTTTTTTTTTGCTACAGGAAAACAAAATATGACTCTCCAATAATAAGAAGTGGCCAAAATTTAAACCCAATGGCAATGACTATGCATTGCCTGCTAAGCGTCATATCTTATTTTATACTTTAAAATGAGTGGGAAAAAAAAATACTGTGCTAGTATTGTATATGTAAAATATATTTATTGTGGAACATGCTACATATATAAAATATTTGCACTGAGAATTACATTGTAGATATTAAGAGGACCATGAAGGATGTTGTCTTTTTTATTTTTTTTATTCCAAAAGTTGTTGAACTGTGATGGGTTAAGGCATGCCACAAGACTAAGGTCTATTGGATCTGGTATAGTCACCAAACTTAAGGCTATTGAGTCTATCATGGTTGACTATCGAGTCTGACTTGGTCGTCAGACCCACGACTCTTGAGTCTCGCATGATTGTCAAACCAAATGTATTGGGTTTAACATGCCATCAGACTCAAGTCTATTAGATCTGTCTTTGCCGTATAACCCAAAAGATTTGGGTCTAAACCCGTCATCATATTCCCAACTTTCTTGGATTTGATTTTGTCGTCAGATCTTAAGTCTCTTGAGTATGACCTAGCTATCCAATACTTATGGATTTAACATGGTTATCAGACTCAAAACACTTAAAATATTTTTTATATTTTAAAAAAAAACTATTATTAAGGATCTATAATAAGTATATTATTAAAAGAATTTGGCTAACAAAAGTTAAAAAGGGTTAGGCAGACGTGAATGAGCTACTTTTGAATGTGCTAGACAAACAAGCTATGTTTATAGGGCCAACGTCTAGCCTCTTTTTATATTGCCCTCATATTAGCTTTTTTTTTTTTTTTTTTTCCCAAGTTTACTATAAATAAAATATCTTAAATATCATCAAATTTTATCATCATTCAATAAAATTATAATCTTTTTACTAATTTTACTAATTACTTTGTGAATTGTTATATATGAATCTAATTTACAAGATTTATGAAAAAAATATATGCTCATGAATATTAAATGAGAATAACCATTTATTTTGTTATTTTTTTACATTAGTTCTTTTATTTTTTTTATTATATATAAATCATCAAGTCATATTTTTTTTATATTTTTTTATTGAATCTTGATTCTTAGATCATGATAAACTTTTTGTTTAAAAAGCAATGATTCTTATAAAAAATCATATTTTAAAAACACAAATAAGAAATAAATGAAGAAGGAAATATTAGAGTTTTGATCGAAAACATATATTTTTCCTTTTTATTCAAATAATTTAAATTTTTATGAATATTTATTTTAATGACCTTTAGTTTTGTATTCAAAAGAAGTGCTGTTTGATAAAAAACATATATATATATATATATGTTTTTTTTTAAATATAATAATAAAAAAATGAAAATTCATTTGATAAAATATATTTCTTTTTTCAGATTTCAAATTTTATATTTTTTTACAAATATCTATTTCCATTATTATAACATAACTAAAATAAAAATTGATTTTAAAAAACATTTCGCAGCATCAAAAAGGGGAAAAAAAAACTAGTATAGAATTCAAACTAGATGGATTATTATTCAAACTAGCTAGATGTTATCATGCTTTTGTTTTCTTATTATAATTTAACTTATAAAAATAAATAAATCCAAAGATCGCTTTAAGGTCAAACTGAATTGTTGTCCACTCTTTACATGGGCTTGATGATGAGATAGTCCACTGCAATTTTACCCAAAACAGTGCTGAAAAAACAAGGAAGCCTGTGTTCTTATTGTAGAAGACAATGGCAACTTGTTGAAAACTGCTTTTCTCTGACATTTTAAGTTCAGATTTTAACATGGAATAGTCAATTTGTCACCAAGAACAAGAAGAGTTGCAAGAAAACCTAAGAAAAACTATAATATAATATATTTCATGTTTCCGGGAAGAGAATAGCTGGCTTAACTTCTTCTTCTTCTTCTTCTTTAATTATTATTATTATTATAGGGAAAAGGACAGGATTCCAAATCTGCCCGTTTACAGGACAAAACCTACGTCTCTCTAAAGGCAAAGATTCTGCATCTTCGTTGCAGAAGCTGAGGATCAGGCCCTCCAGGATAAAACCTATGTCTTCCAAGCTTCAATGGAGCTTCTTCTATCTCCCAGCCAGACACTGTAAATTTTACACCCACCCTCGGCTCGGATTTGTGGTTCCTTCATGCTATAGATGGATCAAGGGATCCAATCTCAGACCAATGAAAGCAATATAAATATCAAACACAAAAGAGAGTCTCAAGAAACTCATTTTCTGCCCTAGATTTCACGTAGCTGCTTCTTGAGATTGATAATGGAAGGGAAGGAGTTATATATATAATTAGCAACTTGAAATGGACTGACAGGACACCACTGACGCACCATGCACATCCACATTTTTCTTATATTAATGTTAATTTGTTTCCAGTGGGTATGATATATGGTCAAAGTACTCTCCTAGGTGTGTGATCAAGTCATGCAAAAAGAGAAATTGAATGGTGTGCTGATGGTATATTTTGAATTGAGTTTATTTTTTCCTTTTTTAATATATTTTTTTTAATTTTATCTTTCAATATTTATTTGATTAGGAATTAGACTTTATTATTTGTCTTGATTTGTTTTTTATAATGTTATCTCTGTTTCATGACCAGGGTTGACAGTTTAGGTAAACTTAAGTTGTTTTATTATGTTCTTTGTTTAGATTGAATTTTTTTCCTCTCAATTCTTTCAATAATTGGTTGATTGAGAATTATGATTCATAGTTTATTTTGAATTTTTTTTTAATATAGAGTTATCACAATCTTATAGATCTGGGTCAAAAGTTTGGCATGTTAACCCGGGTTGACTCGAGTTTTTTTTTATATTATTTTTTATGAGATTATTCCGATCTTATTATCTGGGTCATGAGTTTGGCTAGTTAACTTAAGTTAATTCAGTTTCTTTTCTTATCTTTTTTTTATTAACATTTTAAAAAATAAAGCTAAAAAAGTAGTGCTTTTATTATGCATCACCTCACAAAATTTAGTTTATTAAAGGTTAGGCTCTATAATTTATTATGGTTTGCTTTCAATGTGGTCATCTTAATCCCATGAACTATGTCGCAGGTTTGAAGGGTTGACTTAATTTTTTTTTAATTGTCTTTTTTTTTTCATCCTATAACAATTAGTTGATTAGGAAATAAGTTTCATGATTTATTTTTATTTGTTTTCTATAAGATTATCCTAATTCATGACCTAGATCATGAGTTTGGTGGCAAAGTAGACTCAAGTTATTTTATTGTATCATTGTTTTACATTGAGTATTTGTCAATTTCTTTAACAATTGATTGATTAAGAATTGAGCTTTATATATATGTGTGTATGTATTTTGCTTTATATAGGCTTATTCTAATCTCATAGACCTGGGTCACAAGTTTTGTAGGTTAACCCGAGTTAACTAAAATTATTTCTCAATTTACTTTTTATGCAGTTATCTCAGTCTTATGATGTAGATCATGAGTTTAACGAGTTAACTCAGGTTAAATCGGTTTGTTTTATTTTTCACTTTTTAATATCAATTACATGCTTCAACATTGAGTTGATTAAAAATTGAACTTTATAATTTATTTTGATTTACTTTTTATGGGATTATCCTAGTCTTATGACCTATATCACATGTTTGACAAGTTAACCCGAGTTCTTTTTTTATGTTATATTTTTTAATTTTTATTTTATTTTATTTCATCCTTCAACATTAAGTTAATTGAGAATTTGACATCAAAATTTGTTTTGATTTGCTTTATATTAGGTTATCATGGTCTCATGACCTGTGTTGTGGATTTGGCTGGTTAACCCTTGTTAATTCAGGTTGATCTAATATGTTTCTGTCTCAATATTTTTTTTAAAAAGATGTCTTTAATTCTTTTAAATCAAACTATATTTTTATCGATTATTCAAGTTACTTTTAGACACTTCAAGTTGACCAAGTCATATCAAGTCAACTCCTATATGATTTATTTTTTTTTTCTACTAGGAAAATATTAATAACACCCAAAAATGTTTTTTTTGCATTAAAAAATTAATATGACCCACAACGTAGTGTAAGCCAATAATACAGTAAATTTACTAGAAAGAGAAAGCAATATAATGACATTTTGAAGTGACATGGTAACGGACAAGATTCAATTGTATTTGGTGGTGGAATGAGGTTTGAATTTGAAATGAATAGAGTCATATGTATAATTTTTAAACCGGAACTAGTAGTCGACTTGAGGCAATATCCGGATTATAAGTTAAATAAGTTGATTTGGATCAATCCAAGTTAACCCAAGTAAAAAAAAAAAATGCAAGCTTTTAGCCTTGGTTTTCTAATAAAGAAAACCAACCACTCAAATGACTCATAACTCATGTTATCAACCACTAAAAAAAAGTAAAAAGAAAGAAAGATCTAGATCACCATCAACCACTCAAAGAGCACATGATCTACAACTCATCTCTTTATTACACTACATTGCATCTCCTATCTAGATCAAGTTTACAAACATGAAATTAACTTTTGGCCTTGGTTACACAAGTTATCTTAATAGAATGAGGTTTTTTAGGCCAAGCCATAATATTGCCCCTCTCTTTCCCACGTTACCCTGACTTGTTTCCTATAATCACATAAACAACCTTTAAGCAGACAAAATGCTCCTTCTTTTCTCTTTTTGTAGCCATTGCCAGTGTTTATTATGTCTGCCCATACAAAAATCCCTTTTCCGTTTCACTTTTTCTCAAGAATTCCTCCTTTCTCCACCTCCAAACCTCTTCACCTTTCACCTGCACAACAATCATCTTTTTTATTTTTTATTTTATTTAATTCAAGATTTAAAGTGTAATTTTTTAAATTATATTTTTGTAATTATTCCTAATAAATTTCTTAAGAAATTGAAACCAATAGAAGCTTTATACATGTAAGTCAAAATTAATGGAAATTTAGATTATTGGAGAAAATGAACGAGGCCCTAGAAATGCAATTGCTTCCTACTTGACTTGGTTTTCCCTCTCATCCCTTTGGCAGTCAAATACAGAAATGGCCCAGATTACCTGAGCCCAATATAGGCCCATAAGTTAATTGATGCGTTTAGTTCTGAACACGCACTAAAATCATTTGCCAGGCAGCCGATCTATCCTCCCCTCTCAAAGTCCACGAGCCTAACTCCCGTGGCTTCGCGTCACAACTGTTCGATAAAATTCCTCGAAGAGCCAGAGAAACCAAACCAAGTTTTCTTCGATATACAACTGCCCTCAACAATTCACCAGATTGCTCAATTGCGAAGCTAACAGTCTTAACTATGCAGCGCATATCATCAAGACTCACGAGAACCTCTTCATTATCAACGCTCCTGACCCAAACAATAAAACGCAGTTCCAATACCCATTCTCTGAAGAGCGCAAATCTCCAAAAACAACAAGAACCCGCCATCCCTGGCCATTTTCTCAGATGGGGCTCGCTTGGTTTTGTTAGAACATCAAGGTTTGCAACTGGGTTCACTCCATTAGAGCCGAAACCGTTGGATTCAATCATGGATATTGAACGGGCCAAGACTAAATCTCCCGAGGATCTCGCCTCCATTTGGGACGATGTAATGTACCAGAATTCTTTATTTTCATTGATTTGTTTGTGATTGGTGCTATAGATTGGCTTACTTGATTGGAAACTGCCTACTTAAAGATTAGATTGGTGTAAACTGAGCTTAACTTGAGTTTTTTGTTGTTGGTTTTGTTTTCTTCATACATATTAATGGAGTCAAGTTTGAGTTTTCTATTGAATTATTAACTGAGAAAAAAACTGTAGAAATTTTTGAAGTAAGGGGTTTAAACTCACACAGTACATATCATTACCTTAGTCACATAAATGAACTATGTAGTACATATCGTTACCTGGTTTGAGTACTACAAACTCAAAGCTCATGGAAAAGTAAAGAAAGGAGATTTCTTTTTATGAAGACAAATGTTTTGGAATATGATAATCATTTATTATTCTTCTGATCGTGAAACACTAATGCACTACTTGAAGAACCCAGAAATTAGCTTATGAGCTAAACATTGAATTTATTTACTAGTTGTTTATATTCTTTTCTTATAAGTTCAAACACTGTCATAAAAGGAGATTATAATTTAATCGCAGTATTAACTATATATCTCTCAATTTGCAGTCCGGCATCTTTAATTAAGAGCATTTTTTAATATATTTACTATGCCTTCATCTGGGATGATTATTCTTAACCATTATGTTTGCATATTTGAGAAGGATCTCAATTAGTGATAGTGTATTATTAATGGATAGAGTTTCTGGGTGATTTTTATTGTGGATATTACTTATGGGTGGAGTTTGTCTTTGTCAGTATCATTTGGGAAGAGGACATATCGGGGCATCCATGAAAGCCAAGCTTTATCAGTTGTTGGTGCAAAGAGCTGCAGATTGGTAATTCAACCATATGATGTTTTGTGTTGGACATATATGTTTTCCTTCCTTATTTTTACTGGCCCTACTTCTTTTCTTCAGCAAATATTTTGTCATTCCTTTGTGGAGAGGAAGTGGTTATACAACAATGTTTGCTCAAGGTTAGATTTCTGAACTTTGATGACTAGCTTTGACTGACATCATCTACTAGTTAATTCTTAAGGCTTGCCTTGTCTAAAAGTTATTTTTTCACAGCAAGCAAATTCCTTAGTTTTGTTAGCCCTATTTGAGTGGGATGTATTAGATATCTATTTTTTAAAAATCTTTTTATGATATCGTATGCTAATACTCAAGTTTTTTTAGGAATTAGATTGTTATGGCACAATCATGTGTTATCTCCTAAAAATTGTATTAAGAATGACTGGCATTGCTGAATGGATAACAATGCTGATTTGAGCCTTTTGGTAATCATGATTTTTTATTATTATTTCAAATGTAATGGGTACGTCAGAAGAGAATAGTGTTTATGGTCCTTATCGAGTTAAGATCTGAGTGATTATCTGTTCATTGTTTTCCCATTTTATAATAATGCTTTTTAGCATTAATAAGCGACATTGAGTGCTGGCAGCACTAATCTGCTCAATATTGCAGTCCCAAATCCTCCTTTTCACTGTACCTCGTTGCCTAAAAGGTAGATGGAAAACCTGATCTGGACCTTGTTATGCTTACTCATCTGCTCACATCTCCATCCACATTTTTTTCACAGTGCAGATGCCACATATGATTTTCACTGGTCTTGAGGACTACAAATCAAGAGGAACTCAGGCGTCTCCCTACTTAACTGTCAAATTCTACACTGAATTTGCAGAAAGCAAAGATTTGGTTCTTATCCGAGGAGATATTGTTTTCACCAGCAAGCTTACTGATGAAGAGGCTGAATGGATTTTAGAGACTGCCCAATCTTTTTACTTAAACGATGTGAGGTACAAGCTTGTTGAACAGTTCAACAAGCAAACCCGAGATTTCGAGTTCAAGGATGTTTTGCGTTCACTGAACATGCCCATTATGTGATTTTGTGAAAAATTGACCAACTAGAAGCATAACTATCACTGGCAAAGATTTAAGGCAAGACCTAAAAACTGATGCAGCAAGACCTGTGGAATCAAGCAGATAAAGGAAAGGCCTTATGCACGTCATTTTCTGCTGAGATAAATTGCTACAGTCGGACCATTTTCCTGTTTGAATAATGTTCTTGCATGCATCCAATAATTGTACCTGTAAGAAGGCTATTGTGATCAATTGTCCTGGTAGAGGAATGGTTTTTGGATGTTCCAAAAATATTGTGAAACAAGGTATAGAGCAATAAATTGTGTATGCGTTGTTAATCTGTATGCTGTCCAGGGTGATTTCTATTTCCTGTTTTTTGTGGTCCTTCTTTTCTTCTTTTTAGCCAACAAAGAATGAGATGCTGGAAACAGATAAAAAATCAACATAAAATGATAAGAGTGCTTCAACATGAAGGTCTAGTAATTAGAGGGAAATTCTCAACTTTGATTCCCAATTCCCACTCAATCCAGCTTTTGCAATTCTCAAGTACATATGCATCTTTGAATGACATCTGCAACCATGACAACTTAGCAACTTCTTGCAATCATGAGGTTGTTTCTTTTTTATTTTAGCTACGAAAAGAAAAGGAAAAGATCTTTCCAAGAATAGGCAAAATCCCTAAAAGAAAGGCATTTTTATTGTGAAGTGTACCGTTGCATGTGGGTAAAGATCATTGTGAATTGTAATAATGCAGGGTGTATCGTAGCATGTGAGTAAAATTATTGAAGATTATAAAAATGTTTTTTTTTTTTAATTTGGGCATTTAACATTTATTTTTAATTTTATCATTTAATATTGTATTTTTAGAAATTAAACTTGATGATTTATTTTATTTTTCTTTCTATTGAGTTATTGTAGCATCAAAAAGCACCTCGATATTAAATTGGCATTTAATTTTACAAAAAAATAAAAAATTTGTTGTTTGTGAAAAAATAATAGTATAGGGATAAAAAATGACAGTGGGAAAATTAGAGGGTTTTTCTTTTTTTATATAATTTTGTGTTTTTAAACCGATTTGGGGGTATTTTGAGTTGATAAATTAATTTCTTAAACTTCTAAGGGTATTAACTAGATGTTGTTTTAGTGAAAATAAGTTTATAAATGAGTTTTTGGATCCAAAAATCTCCAAATTGATTATTTAGCCACTTCTCTCATGGATGGAATATGGGCAAGCATATGACAACTCATTTACTTTATTAAAAAAAGGGTGAAATATGTGTCGTCTGCCCTGGAGCAAAAGAAAGAGGCCAAAAGCGCATGCCTAACCTTGCAGGGCCACCCACGCCAACCCATTTTTCTTGTTAGTCTTGGTGCACGAGGCCTCTTTTTTTGGCCGAGACCCCTAGCCCCTTTCTATGTTTTTTTTCTATAAAGATTTTTTTTGGATTTTCAAGGAAACGCACTATAAAAAAAGAAAAAGGCTTAGCATGATATATAAATAATTGTTCAATTCTTTCATGGTTTTTAAATAATATTCTAGATTTGTATGAGAATGTAACAATTGTTTTTTATTACAATGTATCTAATATGCAAAAATAAAAAATGGAATATATCTCGGGAATATTCAATGAAAACAAAAAAAGAATTCTTAAATTTTTTTGGTGGATTTTAATATTATTTGATCACATTTATAAATCTTTGCTTTAATCACATACAAGGTATTGAGACATTGTTTTAGGCTCCGTTTGTTTGCAGGAAAGTGGTTTCCTTTTAGGAAAGTGAATTCCTGGAAAGTGAATTTCAGGAAAGTATTTTTTTGATGTTTGACAGTGTTATGGAAAATGAACTTGGAAAACACTTTCTAGTGTTTGTTTGTATTATGAAAAATGAACTGGAAAATAATTTATTAATGAATTAATTTTTTTTCCAGGTTTATCTAATATATAAAAAATATTTAATATAAATATTTAATCACTTACAATAAAAAAAAATGAAATCTAAAAAGTATAATGATGAATTTTTTTATTATTATTATATCCTATATTCATACATATCTTGTTTTATAAAATATAACTATATATGTCATATCATATTATATAAAAATAAGCATGTGAAATATTTTTTAAGTAAAACCTATTAATATTTTAAAAGAAAATAAGTTTGTTTTTTTTCATATGAAGAAAGCCAAATTAGTTTATTATGCTTGAAAGAAGCTACAAACAATGTTTATTATTTGTTATACATTCTCCTTATTAATGTAACATGTATTCACAATAATAATATGATCTCATATAATTAAGGGTAGTCATTTCACATGATTACATAACAACAAGTAAATTTATATCATTCATATGAATATAGAGATATATAAATCACCAAGTAATAAAAAATTAACAAAAAGCTTTAAGCTTATTTAAAACCCTGCTTACTAACTCTCGCACAAACACATCACATTCTCTGCTAAACTCTCATCATCTCTTTCATTTCACATTTGCACTTCCCCTGACTTCACATTTTCATTTCACATTATACAAACACGCAGCCTTCAAATTTCCTTCCCCTGACTTCACATTTTCATTTCACAAGAAACAAACACGCAGAGGCCAAATTTCCTTCCCCTGACTTCACAAGCTTATAATTCCATTCCCCTCTCCCATTCCCCCTCCCTCACTGTCAATTCTCCTCTCCCATTCCCCTGTCACCTGTTCCCTCTCCCTCTCCCTCTCCCTCTCGGTCGATTCCCATGTTCCCTGCCCTCTCCCTCTCGGTCGATCTATCGGTTTCCCCGTGTTCCCTCTCTATTTCTCTCGCCTTTTGTGCACAAAGAAGCAAAAATTCAAGACAGAAGCAGGACAAAGATGAAAGATTGAAGGGGCAACATGGCTCCTCCTTCCTAGTTCTCCTCCCTCTCTCCCCCGGCTACTGTTAAAAAAAAACAGAGAGCTTCCACCTGGGATATGGTGGTGGATTGGGGATGAGGTAACGGGAGGGGATGCTTTTTGCTTGGGGAAGATTGATTAACACAGTTTGGGGATTTTCAATGCCTTTCTCTGCACTTGATTTGGTTTATTTGTTCAGAATAAAAATGTCGAATGTGAGTGATGAATGGAAAAATTGTGTTTTTTGTAGCTTGATTTGTGTTATGAAAATGTTATGGAAAACATACGGGTAGAAGATTATTCTCAAGAATAGGGAAATGGATTTATGGCATAAATTTTATAGATCTATGAAAAAAAGATAAAAACATATAAAGAAAATAATAGAGAAAAAAAATACTTGAAATATTGTTCAAGTGAAATGCTTCAATTCTCCAGAGAAATACTTCTGTAATTGTTCTGTTTCCAATCACTTTTGAAGAGAAAGAGAGAGATCGTGATTTGTTAAAATAGTTGTAATAAATAAAGGAAAGTGTTTTCCTTTCTTTATCAGAAGAAAAACACTTTCCTTCATCAAAGTAACTATTTTATGTTGACTGGAATTAAGTTTTCGTTGACTTACTTTTCTATATTGTTACCAAATATGGGAAAGTAAGGAAAACGAATTCCAGGAATTCGTTTTCCTTGAAACAAACAGAGCATTAGTGGGTTTTTTTTTAACTTGCTTTTGAGATCATGAGGTGAACGTGGAAGGAAATAGAGTTCAAATTGAAAAAACTACTTTTTTTATATAGTTTTATTCATTATCTTTCATGTCAATGTCTATTTTTATAATTGTTTAATTAAATAAAAATTAAATCCAAAATACAAGGTTATTAAATCCGATCAGGACCATAATCTAAGTCACGTATTAGGTGGGCTGACCTAATTTGACTAAGATCAATTCAAAATATTGTCATTTTGATTTTTATATAAAGAAAATTAAATCAACATCATTTATGATTTTTTTTTTGTAAAAAATTCAAACCAAATTTTTGCTACAAGTCACTCGTTAGTCTGTTAGGTCATAATATGTTAACTCTTATTCAAATTACATTAAAGCTCGGCATGATCTCCAGGTTGGGTTGACAAGTCACTATATTGACCTAACGGAGTTGGGTGGGTTTAATTACATTTTCAAAATGTTTTCCCACGGTAATACATGGGCCCTCAACTAGTTCATTTCTATCCCTATATTTATCATTTTTAAATTTATTCAAAGAAACCCATAACTTGTTGGCCTAAAGGTCCTTAGCACCTATGGTTTAATAATTTTGATGATAACAACAATTTAATAAACTTAATATGTATGTCAAGATTTGATATTGTAGGGATTTTTTTTATTATGTCAAATGGAGCAAAATGGATTATTGGATGCAAACTTGACTTGTTGATGCCTAAGATTAATTTTATGTATTCAAATTTTTATAAGATTTAATTTGGCATCACATTAATAATTTTTTATTCAAAAGAATATTTTTATTGCCAATTAATACATATTGAGAAATATTTTCATGAGAAAATCTCCTATCATATTTTTTTTGGCATTATTATTCTTTTTAAATGAAAAGCATAAACTTGATCAAATGATTTATTGTTTTTTTTTATTACATCAAAAAGTTTCTTGTCCATTTCCAACTAAATGGTTAACTAGTACTTTGTAAGAGTTTACCTAAATTATTTTAAACTCTAGAGTTAACTTGTCTTAAATTCAATGTTTAACTTGTTTTACTCTCAAGAATTAGCTTGTATAAACTTAATATTTAACTTGTTTTACTCTCAAAACTTTTATCATAAACAATTTTTTTTTTTCTAGCAAAAGAGTCACCTAGCCATTTCTAAAAGGATAAGATATCTTAAAAAACCAAAATGTTGAACTCCGAAATTTGGTTTGTGAGTTTGACTACTTGCTCTCTTTTTATCTATAAATACTACATGTTCACTTTATGTAAGAAACAAAAACTTCATACTTGCAAACTCTTTTATCTAAAAGCTTTAATTATTTTTATAATCTCCTCAAAGTTTTAAAATGTATTTGCATCAATCCTCTCTTTCATATTCTTAAGCTAGAAATATTCATTAATGACTTAAGTTTAATCTATTGTAATCTTTTTTTATTATTGTAAGGTGTAAAAAATCATTTTGAGAGAAAATATATTGTGAAAGTGTATGTGATACTTAAACCATTTGAAAAAAAAAAAACTTTGGTTGAGATTTATTGAAAGGTTAAGATCTTGATCTTTGTAATATATTGTGAGTGAAAGATTTTATAATCTTAATCCTATAAAACTATCAGTGTATCAGTAAGGTCTCACTTGTTAAGAAGACAATAAGTTAATAGTGAATACTTGAATAGTGATTCAAGCAGTGGAGTAGAAATTTTTTCGAACCACTATAAACTTGATGTGTCTATCTTGATCTCTATTTTATTTAATATGTGCCTTTCATATTTGATAGTTGTTGCTAAACTTTTATAGTGTTGAAGATTAATTATTTAAAAGTGTCAAATAAGACCTTATTCACTCCCTTTTATATGTTAATTTAGACTTTCATAGCTAACCTTTGCCAAGTTTTGATATTAACTACAAATATGACATTACTAAATATAAATTGACTTTTTATATTTGTATATATTTTATGTCATGAAATAAAAATTATTTTTTAAAATATACTAAAAATAGATGTTTAGTGCTAGTTAAGACTTATTTATATTTAATAAAAAAAAAACTATAAAACTTGAAATATTAATAAAAAATTACTTCCTCAAATGTCTTTATAAATAAAGAATGAGTTTGATCTTCTTAATAAAAAATTAGAAGAAAACAACCTCGAAATAATACTTAGTTAAATTGGTAAGAAATAAAAATAAAAAGTAATGGTTCAAGTCATTTGATGTATCTTCCTCAAATGAAGTTTGATTTTCTTGAATTTTTACTAAAAATCATTCGAAGTATCTTTCAAGCCGATTTAATTGGTGATATGAACCCTAAAAAAAATATAAAAAACTAAATCATAAATAATTTTTTTTTAAATACCATATAATTAGAATTCATAGTTAATATTGATATTTGAAGCAGAACTTTGATACCAACAGACATAAACAGAAACATCATAAGAAAGACAATAAATAAAAAAAAACAATTAAATTTTTTTAAATAAAGGACATACAAAAACTGTAATTCATAATTTTATTATTAAATATTTATTTTCAAGTAGTTTGGAGAGTTGAAAATAAGGAAAAGTAATAAAAGTCCTAAATAGACTAGGTAAAAAAAAATATTAAGCATATTATTTAATTTCCTAAATTAAATATGAAAAAAAATAAAATAATTAAGGGAGAATAATTTTCCTTAAAAACCTCATGCATCAATCTTTCCGGGTTGAAAAAAACTCGTCATCAAGTTTAAATTACTTTTGCCTTGATATTATAGATGTCTAATCAAGACTTTTCAACCTTTTTTTTCTTTGCTTTGGGAGTATAACAATTTTAGACAATCACTTGAGTTCCTTCATCTTAAAATTTGTATAAGAAATAATAATTAACAAATTATTTCGCTTCCATTAGCTTCTATAATAATAAATTTCAAACATCAAATCTGCATCATTAATATGTATTATTTCCACATAACTCTTGAATACATCTACCTTTATGACAATAATAAACTTATAATCAAAATAATCAACATAGTTTAAATCAATAATTTTATTTTGTTGAGCCATTCCATGTTTAATTAGAAAAGAGAATGGGGGTGGTGAGATTTGAACTCATGACCGTTTGAGCATTAAGGCTTTAATACCATATCAAAGAACCATTTTAACTCAATAACTTAAATGAAGAAGTATGTTTTGCAAAAATTGGCTCAAATGAACTTTTTTTTTTCCACTTTTTAAGAAATTAGTATAAGTTAAAATCAATAAGTTAGAGTTTAAAAATTTTTAATTTTGATTAAAGTAAAAGTTTGAATTAATTCTCTAACTATTTTTTGAGTAAAGGGAAAAGTAATTTCTAAAAAAGCATATCTATGACTTTTTTGAGTAAAAAAAATAAAAAATAATTTAATTCAATTTACAAAAGTTATACCAAATAGAATCTAATTCCAAAAAAAAAAAATAAAATAAACCTTATATTCTGTGTTTATGACAATTGAGGCATAAGTTGTCTCAATTAAATTAAATTGAACGTATAAATAAGCTAAGCCTAAACTTAATTTATTTTTAATATTATAGACTAACTTTGGAATAAAAAGTAAAAAATGATAAATATAAAACCTTTTTATTTCTCATTACTATAAGTATTCATGACATACTAATGTCATGTAAATAAATAACTTCAAACTAAAAAAATTCAAGTATATAATCATCCAATAAAATTGATTAAACATATAGTTAAATTAAGCTAATAACAAATTAATGTTGCATTAAGCAAACTCTTTATCTTATCCATAGTAATTTAATAATTGATAATAGCTAATAACAAATTAATGTTGCATTAAGCAAACTCCTTATCTTATCCATAGTAATTTAATAATTGATAATATATCTATATCCCCATTTGTGATCATAGATGACCTTCAAAAACACTCCAAGCTTAGATGATGATATAGATGGAGTGGAGGACCTTTAAATGCAATATTCAAATTTAAAAGGTGTGAAATAGCCCACCTACAGTTTCATTTCTTAATAAAAAAAAAAAAAACCTTAAATTATTTCCTAAACCTAATTCACATTACAAAACTAATCTAAACAATTTACATTCAAATTATGAAGTCATAATCAAGGAAAAAAACATGAGTAGGACAAGGTTGTCATTGAATTTTTTTTATCTTATTAAAATTATAAATTTTAGCTCTGAAACATTTTAGCTGGATATTTTTTACTCTTAAATCATTAGTAAAATAATTTTATTTTATTTTTTTATATTGTTTTGATGTATTGAGGTTAAAAATAATTTTTAAAAAATAAAAAAAAAATTTTAATATATTTCTAAAAAAAAAAACATTTTAAAATACAATGATTACTACACTCTCGAGCATTTCTTAAAGTTCTGCATCAGGATTGACCTCACCATTACATCAAGAATCAGACTATACTTATTTCCTGATTAATATTATCAATCATTCTCAAAGGAAAATCAACGGAATGGTGTTAGCCTTCACAAATTCTTTAGCATGAGTAGATGTGTTAATATATAATATATGATGCATGGAGCAAAAACTTCATATTGGCTTCGTATTACCCCTAGCTAGCATGTTGAATCATAAAAAAATTAACTATCTAGTAGGTGGTCAATGGTAAGAGCTTGAGACTAAAAGATTTGCTTTCTTTATGGTTTCAAGTTCGAGTCATGTGGTTACTAATATAATGGCCATTAGAGGCTTACATGATTATTAACTTCAGGGTCTCGTGGGATTAATTGAAGTACGCGCAAGTTGGCTCGAACAACCACGTTAATCAAAAATAAAAAATAAAAAATAAAAAAAATAAAATTACGAGAGAGCTCAGAGCTCTTTCAGAATAAACATAGCTCATTAAGGTGGGCAGTGAGAGATTTACTTTCATGAATAACTAGGCAAATTGCATCCACCATAAAGAACACGCGTATGTTATTAAAGGTGTGTTTAGGAATGGTGGTTAAAACTATATATATTTTTTAATTTTTTTATTTAAAATTAATATTTTTTTATTTTTAGATTATTTTGATACATTAATATTAAAAATAAATGTTTAAAAATAAAAAAAATATTATTTTAATATATTTTTAAACAAAAAAATACTTTAAATCACAATCACTATTATATTCTCAAACACACCTTAAATATTATTAGGTTAAGACAACATGCTAAATATGCAGGACAAAAAATTGCAACCTATAAACAACATTCTTCAATCAAAGCAAACAACTATCTCATAGACATAAGTTTTTAGAATGAATAATAAATCTGAAATATCTTGGCTAAAATTTAAATGAAAAATCTAGAATGATCTAAGATTCTAAATAAGATTTAATTTATTTAATTTTATTTTATTTTTTGAAATAAAACTTAAATTTACTAGTCATTCCTAATCAAAACAAAATAGAATTGACAACTTTCATTACAAGTTGTCACTTTTAAATACCAAGATCGATTTGTTTTATATTCCAAGAGGATGATTAAGATTGTGATGCATGATATTTTTTAAAATATATCAAAATAAATTCTTTTTAGTTTTGTATTTTATTTTTTTATATTAGCACATCAAAACCATAAAAAATATACTAAAAAAATATTAGTTTAATGTCTTTTTCAAGCCAAAAAAACTTTTTTAAAATTACCTAAATGTAGAAGCAAAAGCTATGCCAAACACCTCCTAAGATAATATTTGACATTGTGATAGCGATTGCTTTTCAAAATTTATTTTTATTCGGAAATACATTAAAATAATATTTTTTTTATTTTTTTAAAATTTACTTTTGACATTAGCACATCAAAATTATCCAAAAATATCAAAATAATAATTTATAGCTAAAAATTTAAAATTTATAAAAAATTTGGTTGAAACACTAAAATAAAAACACCATAAAAGCCTGTTTAATATTGTGATAATAGTTGTTTTTCAAAGTATTATTTATTTGAAATATATTTAAGATAAATTTTTTAAAATTTATTTTTGAGATTAATATATTAAAATAATTTAAAAATATAAAAATAATTTTTTTCGAAATTGTTTTCAAAACGTTTTAAAAATAATTTTTGAATTTTGAAACTTTAAAAGAAAACAAGATGACAAGAGAGAGCAAAGCCAAGCGTGTGAGGGGATTCAAGCAAACGACGCCGTTAAAGTTCGGAAGATAACACCTGCAGACTCCGCGTGATCGATGAAGGTCTTTCTTCTATCTTTCTTTCTCTTATCAATCAATCAAAACGAAACCACCCTTGGAAGCTCTCTTTCACTCTCACTCCACTCTTCTAGTAACTGAAACTTTTTTAATCTGTACGTCTCCATCTCTTAAAACTTAAAATTATTATTCTTTCTTTCTTTCTTCAGTTATTTAAATATGAAAAATAAATCCAATGAAATACTAGAACTAGTCATTTTCTTTCTTCTGAACAATTTTTGAATCTCTCTCTCAGTTTCTCTTCAAATGACCGACTCCACCATCACCACCATCGCCGCCGACGGCAGCCACATCGAGAAACTTTACGAGTTTGGCGAGCGTCTCAGTGAGTCCAAAGACAAATCTCAGGTGAACCCTAGAGTTTTATTTTTACTTATTTATTTATTTTTGAATTTCCTTTCTTTTAAATCATTTTATAATTATGTGATTTTAACTTGCTTTTTTTATTTCTTGTAGAATGTGAAGGATTACCAGGGGATTATGGATGCAGCTAAAACGAGCATCAAAGCGAAGCAATTGGCGGCACAGCTAATCCCTAGGTTCTTCAAGTTCTTCCCCGAGCTTTCCAGTCAAGCTGTCGAGACGCAAATCGATTTGATTGAGCAAGAAGAGCTCGCGGTTAGTGTATCTCATATAATTTACAAAGTTTTATTTCTATTAATTCTCATTTTTATGTCTTTTGAACACGGTTTAGGTTTTTTTTTTTTCCTCGTGTTTTGAAGAATTAAATTTGATTAGGCATTTGTTTAGCAAGTTAACTAGCATGGACTGTTTCACCTTTTGTACGGAATCAAGTGTTAAATGGTCATTTGCAGGTTCGGGTGCAAGCGATTAGGGGACTGCCGTTATTCTGCAAGGATACACCCGAGTATTTGTCCAAAATTGTGGATATTCTTGTGCAACTCCTTGCAGCTGGTAATCAGACTTTTTTTTTTTTTTTTTTTTTTTTTAAAAAAAGAAATTTTGAGAGGGGACTTTTGTTGGTGTAGCATGTATTTTTTGTTGACTTCTCTTGGTGGTTTTAGAGGAAATTGTGGAGCGGGATGCTGTGCATAAAGCCCTTATGTCCCTGTTGAGGCAGGATGTGAAAGGTAAATCTTTAAGATAGGTTAAATAATCTGGATGCATATCATATAATGTGCAAATAAGTATACAATAACTATCTTTTGGACTCTAGGATACATATCTTGTATAGTTCCAACTTACAAGGTCAGAAGTTTGGGAAAATTAGAATATGCTTGCACAAGAATTCTGCTGTTTTCCCCCCCTTAGTGACATCAGGTGCTTTTGATTTTCAACCAAAACAAATGTAGCATGCTTTGCTGTAGCACCTTTAAGTTATAAGAATCTGTAAAATTTAGCAGTTGATAGATATTGTGCTTCAGACTTCTATTTTTGATGCTCGAAGGTGGAAATGTCATGGTTTTGATTTAGGCAAATGTTATCCGTATTGGACCAGGTCAATGGTGAATCATGTTTTCAAAAAGCTGCAATTGGTATTGCTATTGCTATTAAACAGCACATTTGTAAACGACCTTGTTTGTATTATGTCACCATGGATTCTTGAAAATTATAATTGTTTCAAAGAGAATAGCATTTCTTTCATATAGACAAATCCATTTAGAATTGTGGACTTCTTCCCAACTTTGGGGTATTGATAAATACAAACTGAAGAAAAGGCAAACTACATCTTGTTAATAATAAGTGCATCTCAAGCTGCAATTCTATGTTTGGTGCACATGTAAATGAAATTAGATATGGGTGAAGCAGAAGAACATTTAGGAAGAAGAATCAACCTGAATTCTTAAAAGGATTTCTTTGTTTGTGTTTTGGGTTGACAACGCAGTGGAATACTGGGAAGCATTTTTGCTAATAGGATGAGTTTTTAAATTTTTGTCAGTTACTAGTTTGCACATATTTCATATGAAGTATAATTAATGAACTTAATTGGTTGTTTATCTTGGTTTCGACTATTTGACAATGGTTTGTACTCTAGGTGGATGAATTAATAGATTTCTGCCCTTCATCTAGGAGAGAAAAAAAGAAAAGAAAAGAAAATGAAAGCATGCTTGACTATTCCTAATTATCCATGTGACAGACATCTTTTTTGTGGATTCTCTTTTATCCTTTTGGTTTTTTCTCAAATTGTATATCTTCTTGTTATGCAGCATCTCTGTCTGCCTTATTCAAACATATTGGGACCGTTGAAGAACCAAGCACGGATGAGCTTATTCGTGAGAAAGTTCTGAGCTTTGTAAGAGATAAGGTTAGAAGATTACCCTAAGCTATGTGTTATGGATGATGTTATTTTGCTTTGCTTTTGCCAGCAATTGAGGACTAATAACTCCATTCTCAGGTTTTCCCACTTAAAGCTGAACTCCTGAGACCTCAGGAGGAAATGGAGCGTCATATAACTGATTTGATTAAAAAGGTATTTATAACTTTACGGTTATTTCTATGAAACTTTAAATTCTGCTGTTCCATTACAGTATGCATGACTAGTTTGATTTTTTCCTTTTAGAGCTCAGAAGATGTAACCGGAGCAGAGTTCAGAATGTTTATGGACTTCTTAAAAACTTTGGGCATATTTGGACACAAAGCGCCTTCAGAACGCATGAAAGAACTAGTTGAAATAATTGAAGGACAGGCTGATTTAGATTCAGCATTTGATGTGACTCATGTAAGTGATTGTTGGAATTGCGTTCTTAATTTAAGTACTTCATTGTGAAATATGGAACACCAACTTCCTATGTAATAACTGCAAAATCTGCTCTTAAACAACAATAGAAACTTGTGCGTTTCCTTTCAGAGTAGATTTGTTCTAGCAACTCATAGAATATTGAGGATTAGATACAAGAAAATAATGCCTTGTGGTATAATCCAAATTCAGAGGCTGTTTTTTTTTCCTTGTTTCCTGTATGTGTGGATATATAGATAGCTTGATTCTATTATATGCACCATGTAACCTGTAACAGCATGGTGTAACATGCACTCATGCCTCTGGTCATGCTCCTTGTGTCAAAATTAAAGAATAAATGGGTTAGGAAATCTGATGAAATACGCTTTGGAAGCTTTATTATTGCCCCGAATAAGATTAATTCTACCAGAAATTTTAAGATGTGTTTGGTCCACATAGTTTTCTATTTTAAGCTGGAAGATGTAGCCCTTACATTTGTAACTTATCTAAAATTTCCAAGAATAGTATAATTAATTGCTTTCAGAAGTAATTCTATACTGCTTAACAGAAGACTTTAAACATGCTGGAAAGAATACCATCTCCAAAAGCTTGAGAGTATATGTGATACATGAGCTTTGGAAGAATATTCTTGCTTTCCTTATTAACTTCTTTTAATCAGAAATCCTGTTGACATTTGAATTCTCGAGCTGTCATTTGATTAGCTTGTGACTTTTGAATTAGTGATTTCTTTTTCTGAAAGGATAAGTTTAGGACTTTTAATTAGTGCAAATAGCCTAGCAGGGCTGTTTGACGAGACAATCTTTTATATTTCTTATAACAGATTCAGGATTTAGAGGATTCTCTCAAAATCAAAACTGTATTTTGTTCCAACTTCATTTTCATTCATGTTTAAGTCATACTTCTTTTGTGGTTGCTGTTTTATGGTGTTTTCCTCTTTCCTTCATTAATTAATCAGCTAATGAGTTGTGTACAATGTTTATTTGTGCATGCTTGAACATGTGATCTACTTATATTTTCATATGCTGGGTGTTGTAAACTGTAATGGTTTTTTCAGAAATCAGTTGTAAGTGATGGATTTGATTCTTCATGGTTTTTAGCAATGCATGTGTCATTTTACTTCAAAATACATAGTATTGGCAAATATTTCTTTTTCTACCTGATGTTATAAAAATCCCTTTAAAGTGACTTGAATTGGTATCAAAACACAGGTTTCGGATACAGACCATATTGACAGATTGATATCATGCCTGTATATGGCACTTCCATTTTTCCTGGTATGGACTGTATTTCTTATTACTGGGATTTTGTGTATTTTGCATCTTTTCCTCACCTTACAACTTGTCCCCATTAATTTTTGAACACAGAGGGGTGCATCGAGCAGCAGGTTCCTCAATTATTTGAACAAACACATCGTACCTGTTTTTGACAAGGTAGTTGCCTACCTTCTGCTTCTTCATTATCTTTAGATATCTTTATTCTTTTGACCTTTTTCATTTGTTCTTGCATATGCCTTTGGACAAGAACTTGTCCATTCTAATAATGTTTCTTTTTGCTAGTTGCCCGATGAACGAAAGCTTGATTTGCTCAAAGCACTTGCAGAAATTTCACCTTTTACATTGCCACAGGATTCACGCCAGATTCTCCCTTCTGTTGTTCAGCTTCTGAAGGTAACTTTTTCTTTTTGTTGTTTGTCCAAGATGATTACAAAAGAATAAGGAAATTATTATATCAAATGCACTTCTAATGACACAGTAATGCTTGTGTGTTTGTTCTCTCAGATTTCAGTTTTATGTACATGAGAAGGATTTTTTTTATCATATTTCATTGCAAAAACCTTTCTAAACATTCTGCATATAACAAAAACTTACGTGCTGATGCAGACTGTGGTCTGATATAGTAATGTTTTCTCCTTTTTTTTTTCCGACTCAGAAATACATGCCGCGGAGGAAGAGTGGAGAAGAGATGAACTTTACTTACGTTGAGTGTTTGTTATATGCTTTTCACCACTTAGCTCATAAGGTTGTAGTTTCATGATTTTACATTTTCTAGCATACTCTTGCATGTATCAGCTCTGTGATGCATATTTTGATCTTTGTTGTTTTAAAGGCTCCGAACGCTACAAACAGCCTGTGTGGTTACAAGATTGTGACTGGCCAGCCATCAGATCGACTTGGGGAGGACTTCTCTGAGTTTTACACAGAATTTACTGAGAGGTGGCTTTTTTTTTAATTCAAAAGTGGATTTCCGACTTTTTTTTTGAATTAATTGAGTGGTTCTTGTTCTTTAACTTGAAATGAACAATATAGTATTTTCTGTAATTGTAATCCATCATTTTTTTTATTTTGTTTTGTAATTCTTGGTGTGACCTTGCTATTTCTAAATTGGTGCAGATAGGAAATTGTTCTTTATTCTTCACCATTCTGCCTTCATCACCCTGTCTAAAATGACAGTGCTTTCTATTTCTCTAAATGCATGCTGTTAGTCTTGGAGGAAACTTCTCTAAAATGGAGAAATTTTGAGCTTATGAAATGAATTCACTTGAGGAGAGAAAAAAGAAAGATAAACAGCTTCCGTCTCAAACTCCAAGGGAGCTGTGATTAGTAGTCGAAGGGCTTATTAATTTTCCCTTCTTTCAATTAAACAATTTTCATGGTTTTGAACCTAACGACTTTGTAATATTTCTGTAGCTCTAATATGGGTCCTCCATTCACATTGTTTTTGGTGTCTGATGATGCAGGTTGAGTAGTGTAGAAGATCTAACCAGGGCTACCATGAAAAAGTTAACTCAGGGAATGGCTGAACACAACAAAGCAATGGCAGCTGCAAAGTCTGATGAAGCAAAGGATAGCATAGTAAGTTAATTTCTCAGGATATGGAGATTTTATTGTCTTCTATGTAGCTTTTCATAGCGGTATCTTACAAACATGTTTATATTGTAATGTGCAGAAAACACAAAAACAGAACACTACAACTGGATTGCGTACTTGCAATAACATTTTGGCAATGACAAAGGTTTATAAAGAATGAAATTTTGAGAAAGTGAATTCCATGCTTATGTATTATCGAAGCATCAATAACTCATATATTGTTCTACAATTTTCAGCCATTGCATTCAAAGATACCATCATTTATTGGAGATAAGAGTGTCAACCTCTCTTGGAAAGAATTAACAAAACCTTCTGTGCCTTCCACTACCGTCCAGGCTGGGTATGAGAGATGTCTAATTCTTGTTTTTGGTTCTATTTTTTTTTTTATATTATAAACTTTGGCAAGTTGGAAATGATCTTGGTTAATTAAAAAGGAAAAGGAGTGAAATGTATTTGTGCCCCTATCATTTTTTCAAATGTTCCGTTGTCAGCCTTAAATTTAGAAATTGTTTGATTTTATTTTTTTGCCTAGTTGTTATGATGGAGTCTTCTGTCATAGATTTGGTTAAGGATTTAAATGATGGACATCAAGAAAATGATGGGCTAAATGTACTTCATCGTGGGATTTTTGTTATTGGACTAAGCTAATGAAAATACGAGGTTAGTACTTTTTGCAATGAGTGATAACAATTTCACTCAAAGTGACAGGGCTCTTGTCTTTGGAGTGAGTGATTAGACAATGTCCCTTGTGTCTGAGGCAACTATAGGAAGTGATATTTGCCCATAAAAATGAAATAAGTTAAGTGAAAGTCACTCCCATAAAGTTTCTGCATGGCAATGCCTACAAATGTTATGTTAGTTGAACGAGCCTATTCTTCTGTACAGATCTCTCTCTCTCTCTCTGAAATAGCAGATCTGTTCTTAGGCTATGTATTTTTGTGTGCAGAGCGAAACGACCCGCTGCTGCTGCTAATGGTTCTGGGAACATGGCAAAAAAGGGTCGTGGGGCTGGCAGCATGCCAAATCAACTTGTTAACAGGGCATTGGAAGGTATATCCTATGGTGGAAGAGGCGGTCCAAGGGGCAGAGGCAGGGGCAGGGGGTGGGGTGGTCGTGGAAGGGGAAGAGGAAGAGGCTTTTGGTAAATTGGATGCATTTCCACCGGAAAAAAAGATGAACCGGAATTTGGCTGTGATTGAGCTGTACTAGAAGCATATCCAGCAGGAGTCAGTGATGCACTAAGATTCTCGGGTCAAATGAGATTGATATATACATAAGAGGGAACTGACTTTTTCTGATTTGTTGTGGACTAACACCATCATATCCCCAATTTCCTATGAGCTTCTCCCCGTAGATTGGATTTTGGAAACCATATAGGGCTCTGAGTTCCCTCCCAAATCCTGACTAATTTAGCTCAAAGTTGCATTTCAGGACTTCTGATTCCTTGTATGCTAGTGGGGGCATGCTTTGCTTGTATTTTGTGTTGGTAATTGTCACTCAGCAGCAGACTTAGAGGCTTGTTTATTCAGAATCCCTTTGTATTTTTTCGTGGTTTATGTAAGAAAGTATTTAATAGTTGCTTCATATCTTTCTGGAGCATAGGTCTTCTTATAATAATGCATGGGTTTCATCACTCTCCAACCGGAACTTGGTCAGCGATGTCCTTTCCCTTCCGAGAACCAGGATGCACACGTCATAACGCACTATCCACGGAAGATCACTAGTCTCACAAGTAATTTCTTCATATGAACTAGTTAAATGTGAAATAAGAGCTTGTTAAGTTGTGATCGCGTGGACTTTTCTCACTCGCCATGACTCTGCTCTCTGAAATAGCAATGATTCAAAACATTTCTTTTTACGGCAACCCAATGACTCATTCATATGGATATGGTAAACACAAGATTTCCAATCCTAGCATGAAAAGGATGGAAACATATACTCAATTTGTTTTTCTAGATATAAAGCCAAAGAGGTCCAGATAAATTAATTGTTTCATATTTTTACCCTAAACCGGCTTGAGAATAAAGGTATAAAGAAAAACACGTCTATCTTTTTTTTGAATTCAAACTCTTTCAATCTATGTTTCCATGTTTCTTGAAAAAAAAAAAAAAAACTATATTAATTGCATTTGCATATTATTTGAACACAATGATATTTGTGAAAAAAGATATGACTTGTATTGAAAAGCTAGAATTTAGTGATTCTAGTAAATCTAATTTATTGAAATTCTATCTAGTAAAATAAAAGAATTATAAATCTCCAAAATAATAGATATGAATATCGCAAATAGAGTCATTCTGACACCCATCAAAGGATTAGTTCCCCACCCCAAAGCTACTTTACCATATTTTGAATTCAATAATTTCAATAAATCCTCTATAATAGTTCATTTTGGACTAGATCTAGAAGAATAGTAAAACAGATTAGGAGTTGTAAGAAAAAAAAAAGGGTTTTATAGAATGATTCCCATTTTATTCAATTCAAAGATTAACCAAAAGAAAATATTAATAACAAATAAATTACATGAACTTAGATCAACCAAAGACTTATATTTCTATGCAATGATTTAGACTATAACCTTCACACATTTAGATTGATTGTATCATGTGAGATAATGCTAAATTATAAATTAAATAAAATAAAAACAAGGGTTTACAAAAATATGAGATTCAAGAGAAAATGGTTTTGTTAGAAGAGTAGGATCGAACTAGGTTTATGTAATATAATTGCTCTAAACCAACTTTCCTTAGTGTGACGAGCGATGTGTGGCCCAAGACTGAATTCAATACCATATGGCTGATTGAAAACTACAAGAGATTTTGGTTTCATGTAAGCGAGTTGCAGCCTAAAATTTGGCATGATGACTTGACATCATACTCACCTTTCTCCGACTTATAACCAACAATATACTCATAGTTCCAAACTCAACGATGGCAACTAAACACGAGGGTTGCACTCATTGTGGGACTTAACCCAACACCTTATAACAAGAGCCAACGACAACCATGCACCACCAGTGTCCACATTCCTGAAGGCACCATTTTGTTTCAAGAGGATTTACCACATGTTAAGCCCTAGCAAGGTTGTTCACTTTGCATAGAATTAAACCACATGCTCCACCACTTGTTCGGCCCCCGTCAATTCCTTTGAGTTTCATTCTTGCAAATGTACTCCCCAGTTAAACATGTTAGCTACAACACTACATGGGTTGATATGCGCAACACTTAGTATCCATTGTTAATGGCTATGACTACTAGGGTATCTAATCCCATTCACTCCCATAGTTTTTGTCTCTCAATGTTAGCCCAATATAGTGTTTTCACCGTTGGTGTTCTTTTCAATCTTTACGCATTTCACTGCTCCACATGAAATTCTTTATGCCCTTACTGCACTCCACCTTGGCAATTTATGACTAAAAAAGACAATATAATTAGGGATTTATCACTCTTTATGGACTTTAGAAACATGACTTGAAAAAAGAAAAGAAAATAAAAGCGGGGTTTGTTGAATTAGAGTTCTAGTCTTGATAAGAATGCTAGTTCTTATTGTTCATATGTTATGATATGAATATACCACACCAATTTGTTATGTATGGATGATGAGATTCCATTAATATAGAGCTAATTCCAATAGATTTATTGGAAGGTCCCATTGGTATGCATGGAGTAGGAATTGAAACTATGAATTTACCAATTATAGGTTGCACTTATTTCAAAAAGACTTGTCATGGTAAGGAAGAAAGGGGGAACAAGCACACTCGAAGAGTTGTATGCTGTGTTTAGGAAGGAGCTAATTCGAATTGGTCAATAAAAATAAATTTCAATGCTATTTTTATTTTTTATTATTTTTCCTTAGCTTAGCCAATCTATCATGCTATATTGCTTTAGATTTACATACAATAACATTGATCTTAGTATAAGGTACTTTAGATGCTCGTGGTTCTAAGTTAATGCTAGATAAAAAGGATTTTCGTTATAGTTTTCCTCATGATGGTCTAGGATGAGGCAATACTTATAATATTTTGGCTTGGGACACATTTTATTTGGCGGTTTTCTAGATGTTAAATACCATTGGATGTTTTACTTTTTATTGGCATTGGAAGCACATAACATTATAGAAGGGTAAGTTCCATAACTTAATGAATCTTCTACTTATTTCATGGATTAAACACCATAATAAGAAGAGGGTCAAAAACACCATTTATCATGTTAGACAAATTTAGAGTTGTTTATGGTTTATGCGAAGATTATTTGAAGATCATATATTTTTTTCGGCTTTGAATATTTATTTCAAGGCTGGATTGTCACAAACCACAAGTCATTCAAGTGTCCAACCTCTAATGATAATCTACACAAACCACCAATGAGAAATCTCCTAAGCCCTTTTAGGAGTAAGGGATTGCTAGTTTTCTAATAAGTTGATCCAAATATAAATCATAATTCTAAATAAAAAAAGATTAAATAAATTAAATAACTTAATTTATTATCAACTCAATAAATGACTGACTTATAATTGAAGATCAAGTACAGTATGTAACAATTTATCATGATCTCTTGAATATTAGAAAAATATAAGTAGTTTGACTTAACTTGTCAGTGACTAGTTTCTCAGTATAATTATTATTTATTTATCAATAATATTTCGATTTAGACATTATAGTATATAGTATGTTTGCTTTGTCAAGTCATTTTAGTTATCAACAATATAGTCATTGATTATTTTAATAAGATTTTGAATTTTTTTTGTCAAAACTCATTCCATCTTGACCAAAGATCTCACAAAGAATACTATTTGATAATAGATGAACATTTTTTCTAATCCACATAGGGTGATGAATCCTCTCTTGATTACTTAAAATCTTCATATAATTTATGTTATAATCTATATCTGTATGTTTGTTAGCCTTGATTAGGATAACATGTAGTCAAGATCAAAGTATAACATTTTTTATATAGGATAACTTAGTGATTAAGAGTATAAAAATAACTTGCACAACAATCACACGAGCCATTTCATAAACATAATTGATATATCCATATGGAATTCTCTTGCCGGTCAATTTAATATACATGTCATTTGATAAAAACTTACATATTAGTTCCATGTATTCTTCATGCATTAGTTTATGAGAGAAATTACTTTCTTTCATAAAAAAAAACATAATATTCATCGGTCTCAAAAACTCTAATTAATATCTACTTTTAATAAAACATTGACCGAGAACATTTAGAAACAATACTTTGATACAATAAGAATTTTATAATTATAATAATTTTATAATTTCTTTTTGCAAATTATTTTTGTCTCATGAACTTTATTTTTTACTCTAGATTAATTAATTAAACATTATATTAATTAATTAAATATAATTAAATATTAAAAATAATAAATTTTTTTTATTAATAATAAATATATTTTACATTAATAAACAGTAACCAATCAATTTTCTACAAGTTATATTCACCGATCGAAAAGACATCTTTGATTACCCGTGGGCCTTCAGGATCGCTTTTGTAGCTTGCTATTCATATTATATATTCTCGCTGGCCTAAGAAGGCACTGCAGATCCGATTCAATGCACATCTCCAAACGACAGTAAACCTGTGAGATGTAAAACTAGAGTCACAAGTAATTACACTTACCATGGGAAAAGTGATGGTTTCAGACCTAATTGCTGTTTTCTTTGGTGTCAAAATCTGGAATATTTACAACTTCAATTTCAGCTGGTGGTGAGGGCTGAAGATTCTCTGGAGTGTCTCCAGGACTAGTGAATTCCCTCCTCGAAGAGTTCCATTCATAGACATCAGGGGAAGGAGCAGAAATTGGAGATCCTCCTGGGATAACAGTCTCTCCATGATAGATATACCTTGCTAGAGTAACTGTTTTTCCCCAAACACTCTTATCACTTGGAGTTGCATTGCCTCTGTCCTCGTCTTGTTGATGGTGGTAATTCTTCAGCAATCGAAATAGAAATAGGAGAAAACAAATGGTCGAAGTGGCACCAGTTATAATGTAGATACCCCAGAAGTTTTGCAGGCTCAAGCTTTCAGTTATATCATTGTCAGTTGCACTGCTTGAGCACTCTCGTGAGGGAGCAAACCACCTTTCTTCCAAAGTTTTCAGCTCTCCGTTTTCTGATAGCTTCAGGATCGCTTTGGAAACGTCTGCGGCGATAGGAGAGCCTTTCTGAAATACCTGGAAACAGAATCAGAGCAGTATTCAATCAGTCACTTATGCGGGGAAATGCATCTTTGAAGAGTGCTAGTAATTGCTCGACTATTTAAGATGGAGAGATAGAAAATTTTGATCGAAATCAATCAAGAACTCACAAAACCTAGTCCTCCAAATCTATAGGTTGGTGTGGCTGCACTATATCCCTTGCAGTAATGACCGATGAAAACTTTCCCATATGGGAGTTCAAGAAAGGCAGCAGATATGGAGGCACTTTCAAATTCCCCTTCATAGTTGTATTGATTGCCAACATTCTTGATGTTCTCTGGTTTGAATCCAAGCACATTCTTCAGATAATTCCGTACAAATGAATCTCCATCACAGCCAACTTTTAAGCTGCTCCTTTTCAGCCACTCAATATCAGTAACATTTGGCTGCAGACGTCGGACGGTCAGCATTGAAGTGAGACTGGCAGTGTAGCTCGAGTTTAAGATCAATACTACGAAAAGCCACACGACAAGAACCACTCTGGTGAGGTTACTGTATATCTTCTCCCCTATATAGAAAAACAGTAGTCTTATGAGTGATTTTAACTCTGAATAAAGAATCGAGTAATATCTCCATCCACAGCTATGAATGTGAACCATTGTTTATAATGCATTGGAGCTGCCAATGCTAGATGAAACATATTTTCTCTTGTGCATACTCAAGAATCTTAAGTGGATGGCACAAGAAATTCTTCAAGTTTTACAGTTTCTACTTACTGTGTGCAAAATAAAGAGAAGAGAAAGTAAACCACAGAGCTGTGCCCATCTGATTCTTCCACGGGCCTTTAAACTCAGGATTGGTGTGATGCTCCAAGAACCAAACTATGAACATTGTGTAGATCAGTATAGCACCAGTGACCAACCACATTTCCTTTGTGAAAGGCTTCATAAACATCCATGCTGACTCTTCAGACTTTGCCGGAACTATCATTGACAATCCTGATTCTGCATATGGTTGTGTGAATTCAACTTTATCTGATCTGTTGGCTAGTATGGTTACATCACCGACAATGGCATCGAATGTCTTAAAAATTTTTTAGCACAAATGACAAGCAACAATCTGTTAGAAATATAATAAAATCGAACAAAAACACAGAATCTAATCTAGATAAAATAGTTTCGTAGGCCTTGCTTCTTTACTCCTTTAGAGGACCAAGTCAAACTTCAAACAATGATTGGAAAAGTGTTGGAGAATAAGTCAAAATAGGTTTTGCTTGTTCTCTACAATAATCTTTCCCCTCCATTTTCTATTATTCCTGATTTTATTGTGCTGGACAATTTTGACTTTGAGGCTTTGTCTGGTTTAAATTATCCAGCTTATTAATTAATCATTTAGGCTAAGCTTTGAGTTGCAGCAGCAAGTTATATTATTATCAGTCAATAACTTCTGGTCAAATCTCTGCATAGCAACCTTGTAGTGCTAAAAAAGATTCTTTTATGAAAAAAAGGGAATCAAAAGAAATTTCAAAAGGTTCTTTTATGAATAAAGGGGTTATACACAAGATAACAAAACAAATATTTATGGCAGACTGAAACAACAAAATCATCTTGTAGTGCTGCTATTCATCATATGATCACCATGGAGAAATTTGAATGTTTACACATTAGAGGATTTAGTTCTTACCTTGTTGTACACGTGATCCACCAGATCATCATAGGTGCCATTGTAGGGTTCAAATTGATAAGGCAGATCATATTCCAGAACTTCTCGCACCTTATGGAAAAGTTCAATGCAGAAACCATCATATTCCTTATTACCAGCAGCGTTTGTTGATACTTTCACAAACTTCTCAAATGAGGTCCTACCAGGAACACCAATAATCATCCGCTTTGTATCAGTAGGCATCAACCAGCCTTTTGGATTACGTTGTAGGTCGCCCGGCCAAATCACCGGCCTTTTCAACCTTATAGCTTCTGTACTATTTTCAGCTCCACCTTTTGCCACCACAGGTTGGTTTGAGAATCCAAACTCAGATATCCAGAAATCTAGCTCCCTGTATCTCTTTCCAACCACATTCACAATCCTCAGCATAGGGCTATGCAACAACTCACCTGCTTTGACATTTATCTCGCCGCTTAAACCAACAAATTTGGTTGTTAATATGTTATCCAGAAACACTTTTGGACTGCTAGTGTTACTAGACAGTCTGTCCATGGCCTGAGTGATGATAGCAATGCTGTCATGTGCTCGTAGAGCATAGAATCCTGGCTCATAGTAACCTTCCTCTGGATATTCAGATATGAATTTCTGCCGGAATTGGGTAAGAAAAGTTTGGTAGGAACTCGTATTATCATAATAGTAGTTCTTAATTCCCAGAACACCTTCCATGGAGTGGATAACAGAAGTGTTAACTATGTCCAAGAAATTTGTAACTCTATCTGTAAGTATCCATACCATGTCATTTCCTACAAATCCCATCTTCTTAGCTTCTCTAAACAGATGAATCATCATGGGAAACGATGACTGGAGCACGATAAAAACCCGAGATTGTATTTTTTCACTTAGTAGTTTTGTCAGTTCTTCTCGAACAACATCTTTTGGATCAGATACGAAGGAAAATGGTGGAAGAACTAAGTTATATTCAATCTCTGAACCAACATCTTGAAGAGCCTTAGATAGAAGAGCCAGCATGCCAGCATCGCCACCATATGTATAATCTTCGTAAACAGTCACAACCCTCCTCCAGTTATAAGACTGAATAACAGATGCAATGCATCTTATTTGGTTAGAATCACTGTGAGCCATTCTTATCAAGAAAGGCCAACGAGATGATGCTAATGGTGGTGTTATGGCAGGTGCAGAAAATGAAATAACTGGAACTTTAAATTGGCTTCCAATATCAGCAACTAAAGCTGCCTCATCCCATCTTTCCATACCAATAATCACTTCCACTTCATTCTCTTCAATCAACTTTTCAGCTGCAAGAATAATTCATGGAGCAACATTAGTGTAGTCACTCTTGTCATGGCTAAACGTTAAAAGTACATGGAACCATATATCATAAAGTGAGACCAAAAAAGAAGAAGAATATTACCAGCACGAGCAGCTTGAAGTGGGCTACTCCGGGAATCCTGAAAGTAAAGAGACAGCTTGTGATTTGGTGACCCGTTGTTGAACTTTTGAACTGCTATTTCCATGGCTGTTCTCTCTTCTTTCCCGGTTCTTGAATTGACATCTATGATGGCGCCAATGTTTGTAACTTTACTATCATTGATGTCTTCAGCTCCATGGGGGAGAGTAGTGACTAAAAAGGAGGTGACTACAAGAAACAGTAGCCACAATCTTGAGAGTCGGTTACAATTAATGATAGGGAAAGACATTAGAGCTTTGTCTTCAAAGCATATCATAATGGTTTTGGCCATACCGTTATTGAACAAGTAACCTCAACATATGAAAAAAAGAAAGTATATGTGGACCGTGATGTTTGAGAGGAGAACGCGAATTTTTCAAGGAATGATGTACGCGTTATTTTCACACGTCTTAGACTTGGCTTTTGCTGGAAGTATTTAGCAAGGACACGTTTTTGTGTGGTCATCGCTGCCTAAGATCAGTAGATCACACTGTTTATGTGTGGTCATCGCTAGCTCTCAAATCAGCTAGTCATGCTTGGTGGCTCCCAAGAATTAAAATTGAGTTAATTTCATTTTACCCCTTGTATAAATTATACGAGTTTATCATTTTTTTTTAAATATTTTCTTTCAATTACCTGAGTTGATTAATTTTATTTTACCCTCGTGTGTAAAAAAGAAGAAGATAAATAGATAAAATGTGAAAAAAGTAAGTGATGGAGAAGAAACTTGAGTGAAAATCGATAGTTATCAAAAAAGTAAAATAAAATGAACTTTTTAAAAATTCACGAGCTATTCAAAGATATTACATGATAATAAGGATAGGTGATAGTAGAAAAGTTATAGAATATTTATTATTCCAAATAACAAAACAAATGTGATAGACTTTGCAAAAAAAAAAAAAAAACCCTTGATAAAAAAAACTATAATCTTACTTAAAAATAAACTAAAATCCTAATGATATTTCAAAAAACAATAAAAGGTGAAATTAAAAAAACAATGTTGGATAACTAAAGTAAAAAAGATTTGAGGGAAAAAAAAGAATAATTTGTTAATCCATAATGATTCCTTCACAAGCCATAGTGAAATGCTGATATTTTATTTACATGGATAAATATTGGATTGATATATTTAACATTATAGTTATTAAATTCTTCATTTATTCAAAAGTTTACTTGTAGACATTGATGTTCAGTCTTATAATTATATAAGCATATTAACTAATTTAATTTTTACAATTGAGTACTTAATTTTTTCTTAAATAGGTTTAACTTGGTGTAATCGAAGACAACTAAGATGGTTTTACACATCTAATAGAACATATATAAAACATGCAAATCATCATAGAGCTTATAACCCAAGACAACAATGATATGTGAAAAGTTTTTATAACAACATCCCACGAATCAACTCGGTTATGATATCACAACCTTAAGCCTAAACCCATCACTGACTTGGTGATCTCTACCTCAAACTCCTCCCATTTTACTACAAGCATACCAACTAAAAAGATTACAATTGAGATATTTGCAATCACATAATAAAAATATGAGGGCACCAAAGCATATCTTCAAAGGTTTGAAAAGAAAATTCTCAACATGAAAAGTCTATTTGAACCCATTGTTACTAAAGCCTTTGATTATATAACTATTCTATGTGGAAACAATTATACACTTTCGAAACATCACAAAAGTAATCGGAAAATTAGAGGGGTGCTATTTTTCTTAGAAATTATGATTTTAATCAATTTCACCTAAAAACACTTAATAAACACCACTAGAACAACCCAAAACCAATTAATTAACCTAAAAAACCCCCAAAATGGTTCAACAATACAAATCAAAATGGAGAAATAAAATTCTCTCTCAACCCTAATCTACTATTTTAAGGAAAAATGAAGATTTAAAAAGACTTCAATATGACTCTCTTCATTAAATGGAACTCATTGACACTAAGATTGCCTTTTTATTGTTAAAATGTGGCCAATTAATATCTTTCTCTTTCATTCTTTGTAATTTGATGACTCCATCTCCTTATTTAAACCTAGTGATTAAAATGTGAATAAAATAAAATATTGGACTAAACGATATAATTTTCAAACAAAAAGGGCAAAAAATAAATTTGGACAAGATCTTATACCTAAAGGGCATTAACACCAAATTTGTATTTAAAAAAGCTCCATTTTCTCTAAGATTTTTATTTTGGTCCTCTAATTTTTATTTTTTTCAAAAAAAACTAAACTATTTTTTTTTTTTTTTGCAAAATCAAGAACCAAACTTATGTCGAGATATTTTTTAAGGTTGTGATAACCTAAAAGAAAGTATCACTAATCAAATCATCAAGCAAAATCATTGTTCAACATAATGTTGAAGGATGAAATTAAAAAAGAAAACTCTATGACTGAAATAAAAAAGAAGAAATAAAGAACCAAAATAGAAAAATATTTTCATATTAAATAAAGGGTTGTCATTTCAACTCGCTTTTAATTTTGGTTCTCTCTTTTTTAATTCTTCGCAAACAATAAACCAAATCCTTTCTTGAAAAATCAAGAACAAATTAATGTCAAGACTGTGGAAACCCGAAAGAAAGGAGCACAAAACAAGTTATCAGGCTCAATCACCAATCGATGCAATGTGAAAGGTTGGAAATAAGAAAAAAAAAAGTCTAATAATTGAAGTAAAATAAATCTAAGGACAAAAAAAATTGAACATTGTGCAAATCCACAATGATTCCCCTCACATGCTATAATGAAGGGCTAATGACTTATTTTTACATTTTTTAATGTATGGGGAAGCATTATTGACTTAGTTTTACTATTGCATATGTGATATCCCATATCGGAAGCGAGCATTTAGAGCTAGAGCTTTATGAGTAGTGTTGGTCGCAGACCTGTTGTACGCATTTTGAGGCGTTAGGCTTAGAAGTGAGCTCGCGTCACCAGGAACAAAATCGTGAAGGCAGTAGGGCCTAAAACGGATAATTTACAACAGGTTAGGCCAGGCTGTTACATTTGGTATCAAAGCCGAGGATGACTCATCTTAAGGTGAGGGGATTGTGATATCCCACATCGAAAGTGAGTGTCCATAACCAAAGCTTTATAAGTAGTGCTGGTTGCTGACCTGTTGTACGCGTTTTGGGGCGTCAGACTTAGAAGTGGGCTCGTGTCACCAGGAACAAAACCGTGAGGACGGTAGGGCCCAAAGCGGACAATATACAATAGGTTGGGCCGGACTGTTACAACATATATGAACAAATATTGGATTGGTATATAAAACATTATAGTACTTAAAATCTTGATTTATGTAAAAGTTTACATGTAGACATCAGTGCTCAATCTTATAATTATATAGGAGTATGTACTTGTTTGATTTTCATAATTGAGTATTTAATATTTATTTTTCCTTAAATAGGTTTAAAGAGGTGTGACTAAAGGTAACTAAGATAGTCTTACTGATATAAAAGAGCATATACAAAATGTAAGCTTGTAATCTAAGACAACAATGCCATGTTCAAATTTATTTTCAATAACATTCCATGGATCTGTTCATGTGTGGTATCATAGCCTTGAGCTTGATACCATCCTTGACTTTGTCGATCTATATGCCAAAATTATTTTATATTTCTTTACAAGCATACTAGCTAAAATTAGCATATTAAAGCTCTTTGCCACTAAAGCATATTTCCAAAGTTTTTATGAGAAAATGCTTAATGTGAAAAGTTTACTCGAACTCATTGCCATTAAAGCCATAATTAATGGAGTCTAAAATTATTTTTTATGGGAACATTTGCTTAATCTTTTTGACCAATCTCTCCTCAAAGTGAAATACAAAGTGAAAAATCATATTTGAGTAGAAGAAACGAGCATGGTCAAACAAGAACACCCTTATTTTTAATAATAGAGAGTATAATCTCCAAAGCATCATCGATCTGCCAATTGCCTTAGAGAATCCAAGATGAACACCAATGGTTCTATTCATGATTGCTTGTCTTTCCCTAAGCCCTTGGCAACTTTGACCACCATGTGTACTGATGTATTGAATACCATCAAGGAAAAGAATCCATACAATACCTACCTTCTATGAAGAGTGTTATGAACATAAAAAAAACCCTAACAAATCTTGTTTTTTTTCACCATGACAATAGGCATGACATCAAAAACTATTATGCCCTAAAATATAAGATAGAAAGATTGATTGATAAGGGTCACCTTTAATGCTTTGTAAAGAAGGAAATGCAATATAAATTAAAAAAAAAAAAGAAATCGACGTATCCTATGTTGTATTTCTGAGATAAGATAAGCTTCAGAAATTGTATTTCCTCTTAGATGAGAAAATCTTTTGAAATTTTTAATAAAAAAATATTGTTTATACATATCTCTAAATGAGATCTCCATGTCTCTAAACAAAATCTTCACAGATCTTCATGTCTCCAACAAAATCTCTATATCCCTAATGAAATCTCCATGTCTCTGTGAAACGTCTTTATACACAATGATTTATCACAATCACAAATAATT
Source organism: Populus alba (assembly GCF_005239225.2). Taxonomy (NCBI): domain Eukaryota; kingdom Viridiplantae; phylum Streptophyta; class Magnoliopsida; order Malpighiales; family Salicaceae; genus Populus; species Populus alba. The sequence continues at coordinate 4,522,110 of NC_133287.1, forward strand.
TTTCTACTGAAATGAAAGTTCCTTACACTCTAAAAGGAACAAATAAGTGAACTGAACTCTCATCTCTTACACTACATGTTTATAAAAGTCATAGGAAGGTAATATGACATGTATAAAAAAATAATTGTTTTCTTTCCCTTGTACTTCTATTAGCTAAGTCTTTTAGACATAAATATTTGAAATACAAAATGGCAAATGATGATACTAAAAAAAATAAAAATGAGATTATTCTTTTGTCATTTTGACCATGCCTAAACAACAAAGAAATCTTCGGCTTTCTATTTGGGCCATGCCTGAAAGGCAAGGAATTCCTTGGCCTACCATTTGGGCTATGTTCTAATGGCGACCTAGGAGACAATCTACCTATCCAACTCAAATGCCTAAATAGCAGGAATGACCTACCATTTGATCTAATCCCAAATAACAACCTAGGTATGCCTGTTAGCCTAGTATAAATTCACAATAGATACAGTGACTATCACACACCATAAGAAAACAAATTGTAAAATTGTTAGCACAAGTGCTTCTTTTTTTCACCAATGACTATTTCCTTTAAGCCATCTCTTTAGATGGCGTGGTGCCTACTTTCTCTCAAATGACAACCTACTACTAGCTTGTATTTTTAGAGGTTACCAACCTTTCACATCTTTTTCATCAATGACCCATCAAAGCACAACAAACAACAACTTGTTTTTGTCAAGTTACCTACAAAGAAGAATAATTATTCTTGGTCATTGATTCATTTTTCATAAGATAAGCTAAAATAATCGAGATATATAAATACTTTGAATCACCTAGTAAATAAATTCATTTAAGATAAGATATAACTCCACACAGAAACAATTCAAGGCAAGATATTATATAATATAAGGCCACGCAAGGCCCATCAAGGTCATTTAAGGCCACTTAAAGCCAGGCCACTCCAATCACACAAGCTCATTCAAGTTCAATCACAAGTTTATAGAGAGCAAACAACACAACCACACATATTTTTCTTCCTCCTTACCTTTCACTTTTTTTTGATATACTTTTCTTTCATCTTACAATTTATTAACTTAAATGTATAAGGGTTTTTTATTCTTATAAGATATACCTGATCTTGCTAGAGAACATGAAATGACCCAAACTAGACACTTCAACCTAACCTAAAATGCAATAGAGAAAAACTAAAATCCAATCTCAATTTTTAATGACTTCATCATTAATATGTAAAATATCAGTCATTAAAATTTCAATTTATCCTAAATTTTACATGTAAAAACCTATGTTCAATCTTAAGATGTAATTATATATATAGGCGCTCGAACTTGCCTGATTTTCAAAATTGAGTATTTAATCAAACTTTCGAAAGTTGGTGGATGCATGGGAAGTGTTTTCTAGAACTTGACTTTCAGTCCCAAATGCATTTTTCTAAATATTTCTTGCTCCCTCTGGTCTCTTCGATGAACTTAGAATGATTCCTTCCTTTGACCCGTTCCGATAGTTATAAATAGATACCCTCATCCCTCACGTCAATTGCGTTAACAGATTCCCAAAATCCGAGACTAGTAGCAGAATTCAGCTCTCTAAACTTCGTGAAATCACCATAGCGATCGTGTATTAGCCCAATTAACAGACAGTCACCGAAATGATTTAAACAAATTATTCATCAACTAATAAATTCTTATAAAATAATTTATGATTGATAGAAGTGTTAAAAAAAAATAAAATACTTTTGACAAGTAGAAGAGACCAAGAAAAAATAAATAGTAGAAGAGACCATGATCTCGATATGGCAAATGGGTGCTTCTGTATCATGGGAGCAACCCAAACCCACAGGGAAAAACTTGTTGGAAACCAAGAAAAAATAAATAAATAATAGAACTCAAAGAAATACTCTTGATATCATGTAAAAACAAAATGAAAATTGTATATTTCATGTATCTCACAAAAAGTATTGAGGATATTTATACAAGCCTATACTACTACCCCAATGGAAAATACAATCAAAGGATTTTTGTTACATATATTTGGCCACAAATCAGTCAAAGATAATTACTTGTGTCTCTAGGTTTGCATCTTTCACATATTTACTATAGTTTGGAGAATTGTTTTGAATCAGACCTGAAGTAGCCAAAATATCCAAATCTAACCAGTATATTCATATCAGCTCATTTACACCTAGCAGTACATATGCGAAAAGAGAGCGTCAGACCACATTGCTGCTTTATTGGGTGTCAGAATCTGGAAAATTTACAAGTTCAATTTCAGCTGGTGGTGAGGGCTGAAGATTCTCTGGAGTGTCTTCAGGATTAGAGAGTTCCAAATTGGAAGAGTTCCATTCATGGATATCAGGGGAAGGATCAGAAATTGGAGATTCTCCTGGACTCACAGTTTCTCCATGATAGATATACCTTGCTAGAGCAACTGTTTTTTCCCAAACACTCTTATCACTTGGAGTTGCATTGCCTCTGTCCTCCACTTCTTGTTTATAGTAGTTTTTCAGCAATTGAAACAGAAATAGGAGAAAACAAATGGTCGAAGTGGCACCGGTTATAGCGTAGATACCCCAGAAGCTTTGCAGGCTCAGGCTTCCAGTTATATCATTGTCAGTTGCATTGCTGAAGCACTCTCGCGACGGAGCAAACCACTTGTCTTCCAAATGTTTTAGTTCTCCATCTTCTGATAGCTTCAGGATCGCTTTGGAAAAATCTGCGGCGATAGGAGAGCCTTTCTGAAATACCTGGAAACAGAATCAGAGCAGTATTCAATCAGTCACTTATGCAGGGAAATGCATCTTTGAAAGAGTGCTAGTAATTGCTTGACTATTTAACTGAAATTTTTTATGGTAATCTGTCATGAACTCACAAAGCCTAGTCCACCAAATCTGTAGGTAGGAGTGGTTGCAGTATATCGCTTGCAGTGATGACCGATGAAAACTTTCTCATATGGGAGTTCGAGAAAGGCAGCAGATATGGAGGCACTTTCAAATTCCCCTTCATAGTTGTATTCATAGCCAACATTCTTGATGTTCTCTGGTTTGAATCCTAGCACATTCTTCAGATAATTCCGTACAAATGAATCTCCATCACAGCCAACTTTTAAGCTGCTCCTTTTCAGCCACTCAATATCGGTAACATTTGGCTGCAGACGTCGGACAGTCAGCATTGAAGAGAGACTGGCAGTGTAGCTCGAAGTTAAGATCTGAAAGTGTTTGAATAGTAAACGTGTATGAGAAGAAAACTGATAGAAAGAAGTAGAAGAGAAAATACAGAAACTGTTGTATTGAATTTTGATGAAAGAAATGAATAATCCTGATTGCATAAATTCCATGCAATCGTTACACATATTTATTGAAAAATAGAATAACAGAATTCCAAACTTATAGCATGTAATCATTACATGCTATTATCTGTTAACATCAAAACAGAAAAACTAACTCCTAGAGACTAGGACAATGGATTATTATTAGCAAGATAATTAGAAATAACAGAAAGCAAAAGACTCGTTGACAGCTCCTCCAATGACAGCTTTAGAAGCAAACTTCAACAAGATCAATACTACGAAAAGCCACACGAGAAGAACCACTCTGGTGAGGTTACTGTATATCTTCTCCCCTGCATAAAAAATTAAATCTTATGAATTTTCTCTACCATAGCTATATAAATGTCAACGATTGATTATAATGTTATCTCATGCAGTAAGAAATGCAGCTGCCAAAGCTGGATGAGATGCATTTTCTCTGGTGCACACTTAAGACACTTGTGTGGATAGCACAATAAACTATTCTAGTTTTACTGTTTCTCGAAAGCAACTTACTGTGTGCAAAATAAAGAGAGGAGAAAGTAAACCAGAGAGTAAACTATTCTAGTTTTACTGTTTCTCGAAAGCAACTTATTGTGTGCAAAATAAAGTGAGGAGAAAGTAAACCAGAGAGCTGTGCCAATCTGATTCTTCCATGGGCCGTTGAATTCAGGATTGGTGTGATGCTCCAAGAACCACACTATGAACATTGTGAAGATCAATACGGCACCAGTGACCAACCACATGTCCTTTGTAAACGGCTTCATAAACATCCATGCTGACTCTTTAGACACTTCTGGAACTATCATTGACAATCCTGATTCTGCATATGGTTGAGTAAACTCAACCTTTTCTGCTCTCCTGGCTAGTATGGTTACATCGCCGACAATGGCATCGTATGTCTTTTTTTAAAAAAAATCAGCACAAAAGATAAGCAAACTTTGTTATATAAAAAGCCTTAGAAATAAATATATGTTATTCTAGGTAGAGAAAAATTAAATTTACCCTCATGGGAGGTTACATCTATTTCTTTTATAGCTTTCGAGGTCCGTCTTTTTCATGAAATGAAAAAGGTTCGATATAAGTTAAATATCTATATTTTATCATGTTAAAATATCACTAACTTATTAGAATAGAATATTTTTAATTTATTAAAGGAAAATATATCTAATTATGGATCTAGAAATTTACCAAACCCACACAAGTCTGAGCTCAGTACTTGTCTAAGGCTGAAGATTATGGGTCTAATGATTCTCTAGACCCATACATGTTTGGGCTCAGCGCTTAGCTGAGCCGAGAGATGGTAAGTCCAGAGGTTCATCAGACACAATCATGTCTAGAATTAGTATGCAGTTGAGTCTTGAGATAATGACTTGATAATTCAAAAAAGTTGTATATATTCGGGCTCCATACACTTTGATGAATTAAGTAATACTCTAAAAGGCGTAAGAAAAATACTATAGTTTTCCCCACATCTTTTTTACATAAGAGTTTCACTGTGCACAGTGAAACTCTTAACTGTTTTTTTTTTTTTTTTTTTTTTTTTTAATTCAGTTTGTTAATGTGAATTTTTTTTTATTTAATTATCAGATTTTCATGACATGGATCTCGGGTTTGACGGGCTAACCTGGTTTGACGAGTTAACCCAGAATTTTTTTTTTGCTTTTTTGCTTTTTAATTATTTTTTCTCGTTTAGTTTAGTTTATTAATTTTTTTTTCGTTTAACTCGTCGATTTTTTTTTTCTATTTAGTTATCAAACTTTCATGATGCGAATCTCAGGTTTGACAGGTTAACCTAATTTGACGGGTTAACTCAGTTGATTCAGATTTTTTTTTTTAATTTTTCCTCATTAGTAATAGGCTTATGTCTTTTGTTTTTTTTTTTTTTTTTTTTTCGTTTAATTTAGGTTGTTAATATTCAATTTTTTTATATTTAGTTATCAAACTTTCATGACATAGATCTCAGGTTTGACAGGTAACCTGGTTTGATGGGTTAGTACAATTAATTATGAGTTAACCCATCAATTTTTTTTTTCTATTTAGTTATCAAACTTTCACGACATAAATCCAAGGTTTGACTGGTTAACCTAGTTTAAAGGGTTAACCCAGTTAATTCAGATTTTTTTTCTTTTTTCTTCATTAGTTTTTTTTCTTTTTAATTAATTTATTTAATTATCACACTTTTATGACATGACCTTGCAACTAGACCCGCATCCAAGGCTATTGGGTCTGGTATTGCAGCTAGACCTACTTGATCATGTAAGTTTAATGTTATTATTAATATTAAAAATATTACTTTTGGATCAGGCGTTATAGCCAAACCCAAGATTCTTAGATATAACTTTGCAGAAAGACCTAACACTTTTAAATCTTAACTTTTTTTTTTTATACAAAAAAAATAAAATTAACCTGCGCCATCTAGTTATTAATCTAAACTTTGTTTATTTGTTCAAAATGGAGGACCAGGAAAAACAAAAAAAAATGTTAATGCCGGCTTTAGTTTGCAGCAGCAAATTATATTATTATCATTCCTGTTATTGTATAAAGATGTCAGTCTTGTCAGGTATTGTGATTAAGGGAATCACTTACAAACAAAAAATAAGACATAAAAAAATGGAAGCACAAAATAAATATTTAAGGATTAGAATAAAGCTATCATCTGTACTGCGTCATATGATCATCATCGAGTACTTCGAATATTTAGAAGAGGATCAAGTTCTTACCTTGTTGTACACGTGATGCACCAGATCATCATAGGTGCCATTGTAGGGAACAAATTGGTAAGGCAGATCATAACCCAGAACTTCTCGCACCTTACGGAAAAGTTCAATGCAGAAACCATTATATTCCTCTTTACCAGCAGCGTTTGTTGATACTTTCACAAACGTCTCAAATGAGGTCCTACCAGGAACACCAATAATCATCCGCTTTGTATCAGTAGGCATCAACCAGCCTTTTGGATTACGTTGTAGGTCTCCCGGCCAAATCACCGGCCCTTTCAACCTTATAGCATCTGTACTATTTTCAGCTCCACCTTTTGCCACCACAGGTTGGTTTGAGAATCCAAACTCAGGTATCCAGAAATCTAGCTCCCTGCATCCCCTTCCAACCACATTCACAATCCTCAGCATAGGGCTATGCAACAACTCACCTGCTTTGACATTTATCTCGCCGCTTAAACCAACAAAACTTGTTGTAAATATGTTATCCAGAAACGATTTTGGACTGCTAGTGTTACTAGACAGTCTGTCCATGGCCTGAGTGATGATAGCAATGCTGTCATGTGCTCGTAGAGCATAGAATCCTGGCTCATAGTAACCTTCCTCTGGATATTCAGATATGAATTTCTGCCGGAATTGGGTAAGAAAAGTTTGGTAGGAACTTGTATTATCATAATAGTAGTTCTTAATTCCCAGAGCACCTTCCATGGAGTGGATAACAGAAGTGTTAACTATGTCCAAGAAACTTGTAACTCTATCTGTAAGTATCCATACCATGTCATTTCCTCCAAGTCCCATCTTCTTAGCTTCTCTAAACAGATGAATCATCATGGGCAACGATGACTGGAGCACGATAAAAACCCGAGATTGTATTTTTTCACTTAGTAGTTTTGTCAGTTCTTCTTGAACAGCATCTTTTGGATCAGATACGAAGGAAAATGGTGGAAGAACCAAGTTATATTCAGTCTCTGAACCAACATCTTGAAGAGCCTTAGATAGGAGAGCCAGCATGCCATCACCACCATATGCATAATCTTCGTAAACAGTTACAACCCTCCTCCAGTTATAAGATTGAATAATTGCTGCAATGCATTTTATTTGGTTAGAATCACTGTGAGCCATTCTTATCAAGAAAGGCCAACGAGATGATGCTAATGGTGGTGTTATGGCAGGTGCAGAAAATGAAATAACTGGAACTTTAAATTGGCTTCCAATATCAGCAACTAAAGCTGCCTCATCCCATCTTTCCATACCAATAATCACTTCCACTTCATTCTCTTCAATCAACTTTTCAGCTGCAAGAATAATTCATGGAGCAACATTAGTGTAGTCACTCTTGTCATGGCTAAACGTTAAAAGTACATGGAACCAGATATCATAAAGTGAGACCAAAAAAGAAGAAGAATATTACCAGAAAGAGCAGCTTGAAGTGGGCTACTCCGGGAATCCTGAAAGTAAAGAGACAGCTTGTGATTTGGTGACCCATTGTTGAACTTTCGAACTGCTATTTCCATTGCTGTTTTCTCTTCTTTCCCGGTTCTTGAATTGATATCAATGATGGCGCCAATGTTTGTAACTTTACTATCATAGATGTCTTTACCTCCATGTGGGAGAGTAGTGACTAAAAAGGAGGCAGCTACAAGGAGCAGAAGCCAAAATTTTGGGAGTTTGTTAAAAGTAAAGATAGGGAAAGTCATTAGAGCAGTTTCTTTGAAGCACATCATACTAGTCTTGGTAGTTTTGTTGTTGAAGTGATAACTTCTACTACATGCTTTTGGTTTATAGCATTTGAAATATGGTGATAGTCCGTGATCGGAGAGGAAGAAAGACACGCAATTTCGAGGAATTTACGCGTTATTTTGAGAGGAACAAAGACTCGGTTTGCTTGGAGCAAGTCAATGCTTTAATGAGAGAAATTAAGTACTCAGCTGTGTTTCATGATAAAAAAGAAGAGGCTGTCCTACAGTTCTGATAACGGTATGTATACTATCTATATAACGATAAAAGAGAAAAATAAGAGTTTGGGACATGTATGTGGGTTAATGGTTATCAGTCATCCACTGATCCTTACCTGGTACTTATAATTCCACTATTGATTTAATTAACTTTTCGATCTACTTGATGTTTTGCAGATGTTCTTTCGTACGAGGTCAGCCTTTGGATTTGATCTCAGCTTTGGAATCTTTTTTCTTAGATATTATTGAGATTGGAGTTTTTGGGGAAAAAAAGTGTAAATATTATTAGTTTTGTCTATTACAAGAAGCAAGATTGGCTCAAATGGAAACATCACAAGATAGACAACCATAACAAACAATACAAAATTCTACTGAATAGGTTACTGCATCAATGTTGTTAATTTATTATATAGGTTGTTTACTGTTGTAAGTTTTTAATTTATTATTGTGGAGTTCTGGTTTTCTTGGGCAGAACCTTGTAGCCATGCAATTTCCTTGCTACTGCCATTTTGACAGCTGTTTGTGTAGAAAATAATTGTGTCTACAAGCTGAATTTTTCATTAATATTCTTCTCTTCGTGGGAGGAAATATATAGACAAAGCTCTGAATAGATAACAATCCTATTCTTGTATGGCATAGTTGCATGGAAAAGTAAAACCTAGCTTGTTTTGAAATTACACAGCAGGAGCTGGAATGAGTTGCCGAGCTTAAAACAGCAATGAACCGCTTGATGTTTTTTAACATAGCCAGCCCAACAAACGTTTTAAATTCTTTGGTCTTACATTTTCCTACCAACAGCATCGAGTGGTCCTCCTTGTCAGCTAGTGTTGTTAACTTCATGGTACTTCTGTCGCATTTCGATTCCTTGTACAGCGTAGTTAAACGGGCTTTAACTTCCAGGATCAATCCTCAGAGGCTTACCTTTCATCACCATGTTAAAATAGTATTTTACAATCTATTTTAGAATAAAACAATTATAATACATCCACATGTGTTCCTTAATACGAATTATACATGTAACATTGATTGATGTCATCAGGCATTGGTGGACGTTCGATACTGAATTCTTACAAATTAATGAAGAAATTACTTATAAGAAAAGAAGTCAATCTCTCTCGGATCACTGTCAAAAATTAAAATAATACGTCGCATCATATAATAAATGAGTATTATATAATTGGAGGGTTTATATTCAATGAAACTGGAGGTGGAATTTGGACAGATGCTGGAGGTGGAATTTCTAAGCATATAATAAATGCTTAGAAACTTGAAGGAAACTCAGCGTTGAAAAGGTTGCCAGAAGAAAGATTTTAAACAATAATTGCCTCCTTGTCTCTTTTGAAGATTGTTGATGTTATTAGAAACTAACTTATGCCCACACTTTTTGATGAATTGTTGTGTGTGGTCTCATACCATGTGATGGTGGGACCATCACATTAATTAAAAAGAGAGGCAGTTGGTTGCCTCGGTAGGAGATAGCAGAAATTTTAACAAAAGAGAGGAGAAAAATAGGAGAAAGAGAGGAAGTTGAGACAGCTGAATTGGCTGTCATTTTTCTTCAATTTCTAGCCTGTTTATCGTTGGATTGGGTTGAGATTTTGACAGTAGTTTCTAGACACATTACTCTTCATTCTGAATAGTTGGATCGAAGATTAGTAGTGTGGAAGCTGACCGTTTTAACATAAAACAAGGCTGTCAGTGTTGTGAGTTTTTCTCAAATACTTCTCTCTTTAATCTTGTTGTATTCCAAGAATAGATTGTTATTGATTATATGTATGTTGTAGTCCTTAGTTAAATCTAAGGAAGAACAATTGTGAACCCATTATTTGTTGATAGTGGAAGTTTTTAGATGGACTGCGGTCCCGTGATTTTTCTCGCATCGGGTTTTCCACTTAAAAATTCTGGTGTTGATTTGTGTAATTATTTGCATTATCTTATTCATTGTTTGATTCTGATTTTGATTGCACAAAGAGGAAAATGAATTGGAACTTGTATTCCGCTGTATTGATTCGGATAGATTAATGTCTGGTTATTTGTTTCTAGTTTTCCTAATATAAATAAACGTCAAACATCAGCAAGTTGGAATTTGGAAAAAATGCGGTCAGTGGACATAAATATAATTAATCCGGCAGTCCATTTAGCTAAAAACGAAAGGCACAAGCATTATATATTTTCTATAAAATTTATTTGCCTTTACTTAATAAAGATGCAATCTCTTTTTTCTTTCTTTTCAATTCGTGGATTTATTTAATTAATCAGGATATGTACATAAACAATGTTCATGAGTTAAGAGAGAAAGGAGGGACACCAAATCATATCCTGAGAGATAGTTTATACATCTAAATTCTAACCCTATTGAAAAATTATAGTGCTTAATTGATAAATAACTTCAACTACTATTGGAGTAATTAAGCGGAAATAATTAATATTCATAGGATCCTTGATCTGAGGATAATTTCTTCATCTTCTTTTCATCTTAATTTGATCTTATGTGAAATATGAAAGGAGTCAGGTCCAGTATTCCTATATATCATCCAAAATCATGACACACTGACATGGTCGAGTAACGCATGCAGTCTCACAACACAACGATACCTAATCCTTAAAAGTATGTGTGTGTGTGTTTTACTTTAGACATACACACACACAAACACACACTACATCATTTAATAATTTTATCAACAAAAGTTTTTTATTGGTATGAGATTACCATTCCATCGGTGAAGATTTTATCGATTAATTCATTGACGGAATGCATCCATCGATATAACGTTCATTGGTAATTCTATCATCTATCACTAATTTTTTCGGTAAAAAAATAATTAAAAACCAATGGTTTTACAAAAGAAAAATACATGCCAAAAAAAAAAAATTCCCCACTAGAAATATACCGACGGATTGATTCCGCTTGTATTCCCTTTGGTAGATCACCAACGGAAGTATATCGTTGGTAATTGTATCATATGCAGTAAATGCTTTTCTAACTCTCTGGAAAATACCAACATAATAATTATGTCTATAAGTTTGTCCGTGATAATTAAAAAATATTTTTATGAATAAAATTGTATAGAATAATAAAAAAAGAAAATAATTAAACAAATACAATTGTATAAAATTGAAATATGTAAAAATAAAATTGTCGCAAACCACAAGTCGTTCAAGTGTTCAACCTCTAATGATAATCTACATAAACCATCCAATGAAAAATCTCATAAACCCTTTTTAGGAGTGAGGGATTGCTATACTTCAAATGATAAATTTATCAATTTGCCCTTTAAGTAAGATTACAAATATTATTTTAGGATAATTTTATAAATTTATTCAATTATGTCCCTACTTGCTTTTTTTTCTAGGTCTAAAATTATAATCCCTTGTATTAATTATATCATAGTCCTTAATTTCTAAAATTTATTTATAATTAAGTCACATTTGATTAATCATTCCATTTTAATTTCTAACCAATGATTCTTATGTGTGTGACTCATTAGGTTTTCTAATAAGTTGATCCAAATATAAATCATAATTCTAAATATAAATCAACCATGGATTAAAATAATTGTTTCAAATAATTTCTTTCATATTCCATTTAGAATTGTGGACTTCAACTTTGGGGTATTGATAAATACAAACTGAAGAAAAGGCAAACTACATATAATTGAAGATCAAGTACAATATGTAGCAATTTGTCATGATTTCCTGAATATTAGAAAAATATAAGTAGCTTGACTTAACTTGTCAGTGACTAGTTTCTCAGTATAATTAATTTTTATAATTTTATAATTTTTTTGTAAATTATTTTTGTCTCATGAACTTTATTTTTTACTCTAGATTAATTAATTAAACATTATATTAATTAATTAAATATAAATAAATATTAAAAATAATAAATTTTTTTTATTAATAATAAATATATTTTACATTAATAAACAGTAACCAATCAATTTTCTTCTTACAAAACTTTGGGCATATTTGGACACCGCATCGAAAAGAACATCTTTGATTACCTGTGGGCCTTCAGGATCGCTTTTTGTAGCTTGCTATTTTGTTCATATTATATATTCTCGCTGGCCTAAGAAGGCACTGCAGATCCGATTCAATGCACATCTCCAAACGACAGTAAACCGCTTTGGAAGTTTATTATTGCAATCTCTGAACCAAAATCTTTAAGATGCCTTAGTTTTCTATTTTAGGGAGATGCCAGCATTTGTAACCATCTACCAAATTTCCAAGAATATATAATCTTCGTAACTTACAACCCTCCTCCAGTTATAAGATTGAATAATTGCTGCAATGCATTTTATTTGGTTAGAATCACTGTGAGCCATTCTTATCAAGAAAGGCCAACGAGATGATGCTAATGGTGGTGTTATGGCAGGTGCAGAAAATGAAATAACTGGAACTTTAAATTGGCTTCCAACATCAGCAACTAAAGCTGCCTCATCCCATCTTTCCATACCAATAATCACTTCCACTTCATTCTCTTCAATCAACTTTTCAGCTGCAAGAATAATTCATGGAGCAACATTAGTGTAGTCACTCTTGTCATGGCTAAACGTTAAAAGTACATGGAACCATATATCATAAAGTGAGACCAAAAAAGAAGAAGAATATTACCAGCACGAGCAGCTTGAAGGGGGCTACTCCGGGAATCCTGAAAGTGAAGAGACAGCTTGTGATTTGGAGACCCATTGTTGAACTTTCGAACTGCAATTTCCATTGCTGTTTTCTCTTCTTTCCCGGTTCTTGAATTGACATCAATGATGGCGCCAATGTTTGTAACTTTACCATCATTGATGTCTTTAGCTCCATGGGGGAGAGTAGTGACTAAAAAGGAGGTGACTACAGGAAACAGTTGAAAGACTAGCAAGAATTATAGAGATGAAACACAGAATAGAAGTAGAGAAATATACTGCTGTAATGCAGAGGAAGAAGAAGAAATGTCTATATGTTTTATTCACTTGTTACGTTCCCAGCACTATTACATTCATTTATATACTGCTGTAGATGAAAAGCTTGGTTACGTTTTCCTACTCAGCTGTAACAGAATGCATTAACTGGCTAACCATTATATTCTCTATTCTCTTTTGACAGGTGGCTGAAGCAGAGTGGCTGAAGCTTGAAGCTGAGCTCCACAATCTTGAGAGTCCGTTAAAATTAATGATAGGGAAAGACATTAGAGCTTTGTCTTCAAAGCATATCATACTAGTTTTGGCCATACCGTTATTGAACAAGTAACCTCAACATATGAAAAAAAGAAAGTATATGTGGACCGTGATGTTTGAGAGGAGAACGCGAATTTTCCAAGGAATGATGTACGCGTTATTTTCACACGTCTTAGACTTGGCTTTTGCTGGAAGTATTTAGCAAGGACAAGTTTTTGTGTGGTCATCGCTGCCTAAGATCAGTAGATCACACTGTTTATGTGTGGTCATCGCTAGCTCTCAAATCAGCTAGTCATGCTTGGTGGCTCCCGAGAATTAAAATTGAGTTAATTTCATTTTACCCCTTGTATAAATTATACGAGTTTATCATTTTTTAAAAAATATTTTCTTTCAATTACCTGAGTTGATTAATTTTATTTTACCCTCGTGTGTAAAAGAAAGAAGATAAATAGATAAAATGTTAAAAAAGTTAGTGATGGAGAAGAAACTTGAGTGAAAATCGATAGTTATCAAAAAGGTAAAATAAAATGAACTTTTTTAAAAAATTCACGAGTTATTCAAAGATATTACATGATAATAGGATAGGTGATAGTAGAAAAGTTGTAGAATATTTATTTTTCCAAAAAACAAAACAAAGTTTGATATAGACTTTGAAAAAAAAACAAACTATAATCATACTTAAAAATAAACTAAAATCCTAATGGTATTTCAAAAAAAAAAAAACTCAATATATTTAAATTAAATTAAAAAATCCATAAAGTGATACATATAATATATATTTAGCCCTTTGATTTTTGATTAAATACACTTACAATATACACACACACTTTGAATCACCAAATAAATAAATTCATTTAAGATAAGATATAACTCCACCCTAAAACAATTCTGGGTAAGATATCATATAACATAAGGCCACTCAAGGCCTGTCATAATTCATATTGGGGTTCTCCTCAAATTCACCTTTTCTATTCCAAAATAATAGTAGTGAGAAAAGGATGCTAGAGCGCCCTGAAAATGGCTAGAATTGGGTTAAGGAGGTTAAAAAATATAAAGATTGAAATTTGACAGTAATTTGTTGACTAATGAGAGCCCTTTTGACAAAAAAAATTTAATTTGATGAAGAAAAATCCAAAATTAAATGTTTATGGACTCAATTAAATTTTATTGAAGGTTTAATTGAATTTATAGAGGGTTGGATTATAAGAAAAATTGATTTTGAATTCAATTTGGGCTTTAATTGGAAGAAATTAAAGTTCTAGGGTCATATTATAATTTTTGAGAGTTGATTTGGTTAAATCAGGGGTTTAATTGCATAAATATTGAAGTTTGATGGCCAATTAGGGACTTAATTGAATAAATTCGAAACCAAGGACCAAACTGGAAGAGGTGCGTAAATTGAGGGGATGTTATTGACAAAATCAGGAGCCAAATTGAAGAAATTGGAAGTTTATTGATCAATTGAGGGTCAAATTGCATAAATCAGAGACCAAGAACTAAAGTGAAAAAAAACAACCAACTTCAGGGCCGACGATTGAATTTGGTAAAGATGCAATTGAATTGGTTTTTAAAATCAAAATTTACAATTTAGGACTTGATTGAACAAATCACAAATTGAGGATTGATTTGGAATTTGGCACAATTTTGCTGCCATTTTCTTTTAAATGAAATGACGCTTCTTGTCCAAAATAGCATCGTTTCATCCACTGTTCATTGAAAAAAAAGAAGCCTAAAACGGTGCCGTTTTGAACGGCATTGTAGGTCTACTTCTTCCCTGGACGCACGAGTTAGGGGAAGAAGAAGCAGCAACCTTCCCCTGCATTTCTCCTCTCCTTCTTTCCTTGAAACTTCAAAAAAACACCGACCACAACCCCACTTGCCTAATCTTTGCCCACGGGTCAGTAAAAAACAAAAGGGACATACCCCTTTGGCGGCTGCATGGTGGCCACCTCGGCTACCCTACCCTTGCGTCATGATTGGGAAGGGGTAGGAGGCCTCTCTCCCCCTGTTTTTTTTTTTCCTATAAATACAGGGGAAGAGAGAGCATAAGGGAGGAGAAGAGAGGAAGAAAAGAAAAAAAAATTGAGATGAAGAAGGGAAGGAAAATAGAGAGAGAAAGAAATAAAACAGGGGAAGAAACAGGAAGAACCGTCACCTCCACCTTCCTCGCCGCCGCCACGAGAACCGTCTTGAGCCGTTGTCTATAGCAGCTCCACCGCCAACTGAGGCAAAGGAGAAACTAAACTGAAACAAAGAAAAAAAAAAGCAGGGGAACCCTTGGCCGCTTCAATTCTGCCACCTCCCCAGCCACCAGCAGTTGTGTTCTAGCACCTCCACCATCACTAGCAGTACTGTGAGCCACCACATGCCAGCCTCCTTCTCTTTCCCTTTCTTCTTCTTCTTCTTCTTCAGGTCTCGCCACTGTTCACGTTGCATGTGAACAGTGGAGAGATCCACTATTTAATGGGCCGACAACATCGGCCCAAACCAAAATGGTTGGGTTGGGCCTGCCAAATTCTAAAAATTGCAAAAATTTGTTTTTTTGAAAAATTGTAATTTTTTGTCTATTTTTCTACAAAATTTTTCTTAATATTGGTTTATATTTTTATACCATAAAAATACAAAATCCGATATTAAAATACCCGGTTTTTGTCAAAACATAAAAAAAAATATTTTGTTTCATGCATATGGCCAAGTCTCTCAAAGTTAAAATCATATTGTATTTTCATACAACAAAGAAAACTTCAAAAAAATAACTTTTAGCATGCATTTTGGCTTTAATAACTAGTTTATTAAAGTCATGATAATTTAGCCAATATTTCAAAAATTCCAAAAAAAATATTTTCTTTTGTTTTAGTATCAGGGATTACAAATTTATACATAAAACATATTCCCGATATTAAAAAGGTATTTCTTTTGACGACATAGAACAATTAGGTTTTTACCTGATACGATAAGGATCTCTTTACAGATGAAGACTTTTCTTAAACCGTAAACAGACTGACAATTAGAAACCACAACAAGACCTTAGATTTTATCAGACAACAAAACAATGTATCTTATCTTAAGTAGGGCGTAGTTGGGGTGCTAATACCTTTCCTTTACGCAACTAATTTCCATACCTGATCTCTGAGACCAGTTAGGGTTCCCAGTGACTATAATAATAGGTGGCGACTTCCATTCAAAATTTCCACGGATAGAAAACAAGAATTTCTTGTCTCCCTATATTTTCTAGATAGACTTACATATACTTGAGAGTGAACGATTCACTGTGACGCCGCACACATGCGATAAGGCCCGGCAAGGTCATTTAAGGCCACTCAAAGCCAAGGCCGCTCCAGTCACACAAGCTCATTCAAGTTCAATCACAAGTTTATAAAGAGCAAACAACACAACCACACATATTTTTCTTCCTCCTTATCTTTCACTCTTTTTGCTATACTTTTTTTTTCTCTTGCAATTTACTAACTTAAATGTGTAAGGGTTTTCTTATTCTTAGAAGATACTTGTTCTTGCTAGAGAACATGGAACAACCCAAACTAGACACTTCAACCTAAAAAGTAATTGACAAAAACTAAAATCCAATCTCAATTTTTAATGACTTCATAATTAATATGTAAAATATCATAGTCATTAAAATTTCAATTTATCCTAAATTTTAAATGTAAAAAATTATGTTCAATCTTAATATGTAATTATATAGGCGCTCGAACTTATCTGATTTTCAAAATTGAGTATTTAATCAAACTTTTTATTTCTTACAACAAATTGTTAATGGATGAGTGTTAGTTAAGTACTGTTGATGTGTCTATTACGTGATGATATGGACACTTACGGGCTAATATTATTAATGAGATGCCACATCAATATGTAAATAAAAGAAAAAACTCCATCCAAAACCAATTTTAAATAAATTAGGAAAAAGTTATTTAAATAAATTAAAATACACACACACTTCTAATTTTCTACAATGTTTTGGAGGGGTTTTTTTTTCTTTTATTTACTTATTGATGTGGCATCTCATTAAAATATCATTACTAAATGTTATCTTAAGTTAAGTTCTAGTGTCCATATTTTATTTAATTTATTTTTCTAGAACTTGACTTTCAGTCCCAAATGCGTTTTTCTAAATATTTCTTGCTCCCTCCGGTCTCTTCGATGAACTTAGAACGATTCCTTCCTTTGACCCGTTCCAATAATTATAAATAGATACCCTCATCCCTCACGTCAATTGCGTTAACAGATTCCCAAAATCAGAGACTGGTAGCAGAATTCAGGTCTCTAAACTTCGTGAAATCACCATAGCGATCGTGTATTAGCCCAATTAACAGACAGTCACCGAAATGATTTAAACAAATTATTCATCACCTAATAAATTCTTATAAAATAATTTATGATTGATAGAAGTGTTAAAAAAAAAAAAAATACTTTTGACAAGTAGAAGAGACCAAGAAAAAATAAATAGTAGAAGAGACCATGATCGCGATATGGCAAATGGGTGCTTCTGTATCATGGGAGCAGCCCAAACCCACATGGAAAAACTTGTTGGAAACCAAGAAAAAATAAATAAATAATAGAACTCAAAGAAATACTCTTGATATCATGTAAAAACAAAATGAAAATTGTATATTTCATGTATCTCACAAAAAAGTATTGAGGATATTTATACAAGCCTATACTACTACCCCAATGGAAAATACAATCAAAGGATTTTTGTTACATATATTTGGCCACAAATCAGTCAAAGATAATTACTTGTGTCTCTAGGTTTGCATCTTTCACATATTTACTATAGTTTGGAGATGTGTTTTGAACCAGACCTGAAGTGGCCAAAATATCCAAATCTAACCAGTATATTCATATCAGCTCATTCACACCTTGCAGTACATATGCGAAAAGAGAGCGTCAGACCACATTGCTGCTTTTTTGGGTGTCAGAATCTGGAAAATTTACAACTTCAATTTCAGCTGGTGATGAGGAGAGACGATTCTCTGGAGTGTCTTCAGGATTAGAGAGAAGAGTTCGATTCATGGATATCAGGGGAAGGATCAGAAATTGGAGATTCTCCTGGACTCACAGTCTCTCCATGATAGATATACCTTGCTAGAGCAACTGTTTTTTCCCAAACACTCTTATCACTTGGAGTTGCATTGCCTCTGTCCTCCACTTCTTGTTTATAGTAGTTTTTCAGCAATTGAAACAGAAATAGGAGAAAACAAATGGTCGAAGTAGCACCGGTTATAGCGTAGATACCCCAGAAGCTTTGCAGGCTCAAGCTTCCAGTTATATCATTGTCAGTTGCATTGCTGAAGCACTCTCGCGACGGAGCAAACCACTTGTCTTCCAAATGTTTTAGTTCTCCATCTTCTGATAGCTTCAGGATCGCTTTGGAAAAATCTGCGGCGATAGGAGAGCCTTTCTGAAATACCTGGAAACAGAATCAGAGCAGTATTCAATCAGTCACTTATGCAGGGAAATGCATCTTTGAAAGAGTGCTAGTAATTGCTTGACTATTTAACTGAAATTTTTTATGGTAATCTGTCATGAACTCACAAAGCCTAGTCCACCAAATCTGTAGGTAGGAGTGGTTGCAGTATATCGCTTGCAGTGATGACCGATGAAAACTTTCTCATATGGGAGTTCGAGAAAGGCAGCAGATATGGAGGCACTTTCAAATTCCCCTTCATAGTTGTATTCATAGCCAACATTCTTGATGTTCTCTGGTTTGAATCCTAGCACATTCTTCAGATAATTCCGTACAAATGAATCTCCATCACAGCCAACTTTTAAGCTGCTCCTTTTCAGCCACTCAATATCGGTAACATTTGGCTGCAGACGTCGGACAGTCAGCATTGAAGAGAGACTGGCAGTGTAGCTCGAAGTTAAGATCTGAAAGTGTTTGAATAGTAAACGTGTATGAGAAGAAAACTGATAGAAAGAAGTAGAAGAGAAAATACAGAAACTGTTGTATTGAATTTTGATGAAAGAAATGAATAATCCTGATTGCATACATTCCATGCAATCGTTACACATATTTATTAAAAAATAGAATAACAGAATTCCAAACTTATAGCATGTAATCATGCTATTATCTGTTAACATCAAAACAGAAAAACAAACTCCTAGAGACTAGGACAATGGATTATTATTAGCAAGATAATTAGAAATAACAGAAAGCAAAAGACTCGTTGACAGCTCCTCCAATGACAGCTTTAGAAGCAAACTTCAACAAGATCAATACTACGAAAAGCCACACGAGAAGAACCACTCTGGTGAGGTTACTGTATATCTTCTCCCCTGCATAAAAAATTAAATCTTATGAATTTTCTCTACCATAGCTATATAAATGTCAACGATTGATTATAATGTTATCTCATGCAGTAAGAAATGCAGCTGCCAAAGCTGGATGAGATGCATTTTCTCTGGTGCACACTTAAGACACTTGTGTGGATAGCACAATAAACTATTCTAGTTTTACTGTTTCTCGAAAGCAACTTACTGTGTGCAAAATAAAGAGAGGAGAAAGTAAACCAGAGAGTAAACTATTCTAGTTTTACTGTTTCTCGAAAGCAACTTATTGTGTGCAAAATAAAGTGAGGAGAAAGTAAACCAGAGAGCTGTGCCAATCTGATTCTTCCATGGGCCGTTGAATTCAGGATTGGTGTGATGCTCCAAGAACCACACTATGAACATTGTGAAGATCAATACGGCACCAGTGACCAACCACATGTCCTTTGTAAACGGCTTCATAAACATCCATGCTGACTCTTTAGACACTTCTGGAACTATCATTGACAATCCTGATTCTGCATATGGTTGAGTAAACTCAACCTTTTCTGCTCTCCTGGCTAGTATGGTTACATCGCCGACAATGGCATCGTATGTCTTTTTAAAAAAAAAATCAGCACAAAAGATAAGCAAACTTTGTTATATAAAAAGCCTTAGAAATAAATATATGTTATTCTAGGTAGAGAAAAATTAAATCTACCCTCATGGGAGGTTACATCTATTTCTTTTATAGCTTTCGAGGTCCGTCTTTTTCATGAAATGAAAAAGGTTCGATATAAGTTAAATATCTATATTTTATCATGTTAAAATATCACTAACTTATTAGAATAGAATATTTTTAATTTATTAAAGGAAAATATATCTAATTATGGATCTAGAAATTTACCAAACCCACACAAGTCTGAGCTCAGTACTTGTCTAAGGCTGAAGATTATGGGTCTAATGATTCTCTAGACCCATACATGTTTGGGCTCAGCGCTTAGCTGAGCCGAGAGATGGTAAGTCCAGAGGTTCATCAGACACAATCATGTCTAGAATTAGTATGCAGTTGAGTCTTGAGATAATGACTTGATAATTCAAAAAAGTTGTATATATTCGGGCTCCATACACTTTGATGAATTAAGTAATACTCTAAAAGGCGTAAGAAAAGTACTATAGTTTTCCCCACGTCTTTTTTACATAAGAGTTTCACTGTGCACAGTGAAACTCTTAACTGTTTTTTTTTTTTTTTTTTTTTAATTCAGTTTGTTAATGTGAATTTTTTTTTATTTAATTATCAGATTTTCATGACATGGATCTCGGGTTTGACGGGCTAACCTGGTTTGACGAGTTAACCCAGAATTTTTTTTTGCTTTTTTGCTTTTTAATTAATTTTTCTCGTTTAGTTTAGTTTATTAATTTTTTTTTCGTTTAACTCGTCGATTTTTTTTTTTCTATTTAGTTATCAAACTTTCATGATGCGAATCTCAGGTTTGACAGGTTAACCTAATTTGACGGGTTAACTCAGTTGATTCAGATTTTTTTTTTTAATTTTTCCTCATTAGTAATAGGCTTATGTCTTTTGTTTTTTTTTTTTAATTTTTTTTCGTTTAATTTAGGTTGTTAATATTCAATTTTTTTATATTTAGTTATCAAACTTTCATGACATAGATCTCAGGTTTGACAAGTAACCTGGTTTGATGGGTTAGTACAATTAATTATGAGTTAACCCATCAATTTTTTTTTTCTATTTAGTTATCAAACTTTCACGACATAAATCCAAGGTTTGACTGGTTAACCTAGTTTAAAGGGTTAACCCAGTTAATTCAGATTTTTTTTTCTTTTTCTTCATTAGTTTTTTTCTTTTTAATTAATTTATTTAATTATCACACTTTTATGACATGACCTTGCAACTAGACCCGCATCCAAGGCTATTGGGTCTGGTATTGCAGCTAGACCTACTTGATCATGTAAGTTTAATGTTATTATTAATATTAAAAATATTACTTTTGGATCAGGCGTTATAGCCAAACCCAAGATTCTTAGATATAACTTTGCAGAAAGACCTAACACTTTTAAATCTTAACTTTTTTTTTTTATACAAAAAAAATAAAATTAACCTGCGCCATCTAGTTATTAATCTAAACTTTGTTTATTTGTTCAAAATGGAGGACCAGGAAAAACAAAAAAAAATGTTAATGCCGGCTTTAGTTTGCAGCAGCAAATTATATTATTATCATTCCTGTTATTGTATAAAGATGTCAGTCTTGTCAGGTATTGTGATTAAGGGAATCACTTACAAACAAAAAATAAGACATAAAAAAATGGAAGCACAAAATAAATATTTAAGGATTAGAATAAAGCTATCATCTGTACTGCGTCATATGATCATCATCGAGTACTTCGAATATTTAGAAGAGGATCAAGTTCTTACCTTGTTGTACACGTGATGCACCAGATCATCATAGGTGCCATTGTAGGGAACAAATTGGTAAGGCAGATCATAACCCAGAACTTCTCGCACCTTACGGAAAAGTTCAATGCAGAAACCATTATATTCCTCTTTACCAGCAGCGTTTGTTGATACTTTCACAAACGTCTCAAATGAGATCCTACCAGGAACACCAATAATCATCCGCTTTGTATCAGTAGGCATCAACCAGCCTTTTGGATTACGTTGTAGGTCTCCCGGCCAAATCACCGGCCCTTTCAACCTTATAGCATCTGTACTATTTTCAGCTCCACCTTTTGCCACCACAGGTTGGTTTGAGAATCCAAACTCAGGTATCCAGAAATCTAGCTCCCTGCATCCCCTTCCAACCACATTCACAATCCTCAGCATAGGGCTATGCAACAACTCACCTGCTTTGACATTTATCTCGCCGCTTAAACCAACAAAACTTGTTGTAAATATGTTATCCAGAAACGATTTTGGACTGCTAGTGTTACTAGACAGTCTGTCCATGGCCTGAGTGATGATAGCAATGCTGTCATGTGCTCGTAGAGCATAGAATCCTGGCTCATAGTAACCTTCCTCTGGATATTCAGATATGAATTTCTGCCGGAATTGGGTAAGAAAAGTTTGGTAGGAACTTGTATTATCATAATAGTAGTTCTTAATTCCCAGAGCACCTTCCATGGAGTGGATAACAGAAGTGTTAACTATGTCCAAGAAACTTGTAACTCTATCTGTAAGTATCCATACCATGTCATTTCCTCCAAGTCCCATCTTCTTAGCTTCTCTAAACAGATGAATCATCATGGGCAACGATGACTGGAGCACGATAAAAACCCGAGATTGTATTTTTTCACTTAGTAGTTTTGTCAGTTCTTCTTGAACAGCATCTTTTGGATCAGATACGAAGGAAAATGGTGGAAGAACCAAGTTATATTCAATCTCTGAACCAACATCTTGAAGAGCCTTAGATAGGAGAGCCAGCATGCCATCACCACCATATGCATAATCTTCGTAAACAGTTACAACCCTCCAGTTATAAGATTGAATAATTGCTGCAATGCATTTTATTTGGTTAGAATCACTGTGAGCCATTCTTATCAAGAAAGGCCAACGAGATGATGCTAATGGTGGTGTTATGGCAGGTGCAGAAAATGAAATAACTGGAACTTTAAATTGGCTTCCAATATCAGCAACTAAAGCTGCCTCATCCCATCTTTCCATACCAATAATCACTTCCACTTCATTCTCTTCAATCAACTTTTCAGCTGCAAGAATAATTCATGGAGCAACATTAGTGTAGTCACTCTTGTCATGGCTAAACGTTAAAAGTACATGGAACCAGATATCATAAAGTGAGACCAAAAAAGAAGAAGAATATTACCAGAAAGAGCAGCTTGAAGTGGGCTACTCCGGGAATCCTGAAAGTAAAGAGACAGCTTGTGATTTGGTGACCCATTGTTGAACTTTCGAACTGCTATTTCCATTGCTGTTTTCTCTTCTTTCCCGGTTCTTGAATTGATATCAATGATGGCGCCAATGTTTGTAACTTTACTATCATAGATGTCTTTACCTCCATGTGGGAGAGTAGTGACTAAAAAGGAGGCAGCTACAAGGAGCAGAAGCCAAAATTTTGGGAGTTTGTTAAAAGTAAAGATAGGGAAAGTCATTAGAGCAGTTTCTTTGAAGCACATCATACTAGTCTTGGTAGTTTTGTTGTTGAAGTGATAACTTCTACTACATGCTTTTGGTTTATAGCATTTGAAATATGGTGATAGTCCGTGATCGGAGAGGAAGAAAGACACGCAATTTCGAGGAATTTACGCGTTATTTTGAGAGGAACAAAGACTCGGTTTGCTTGGAGCAAGTCAATGCTTTAATGAGAGAAATTAAGTACTCAGCTGTGTTTCATGATAAAAGAGAAGAGGCTGTCCTACAGTTCTGATAACGGTATGTATACTATCTATATAACGATAAAAGAGAAAAATAAGAGTTTGGGACATGTATGTGGGTTAATGGTTATCAGTCATCCACTGATCCTTACCTGGTACTTATAATTCCACTATTCATTTAATTAACTTTTCGATCTACTTGATGTTTTGCAGATGTTCTTTCGTACGAGGTCAGCCTTTGGATTTGATCTCAGCTTTGGAATCTTTTTTCTTAGATATTATTGAGATTGGAGTTTTTGGGGAAAAAAAAGTGTAAATATTATTAGTTTTGTCTATTACAAGAAGCAAGATTGGCTCAAATGGAAACATCACAAGATAGACAACCATAACAAACAATACAAAATTCTACTGAATAGGTTACTGCATCAATGTTGTTAATTTATTATATAGGTTGTTTACTGTTGTAAGTTTTTAATTTATTATTGTGGAGTTCTGGTTTTCTTGGGCAGAACCTTGTAGCCATGCAATTTCCTTGCTACTGCCATTTTGACAGCTGTTTGTGTAGAAAATAATTGTGTCTACAAGCTGAATTTTTCATTAATATTCTTCTCTTCGTGGGAGGAAATATATAGACAAAGCTCTGAATAGATAACAATCCTATTCTTGTATGGCATAGTTGCATGGAAAAGTAAAACCTAGCTTGTTTTGAAATTACACAGCAGGAGCTGGAATGAGTTGCCGAGCTTAAAACAGCAATGAACCGCTTGATGTTTTTTAACATAGCCAGCCCAACAAACGTTTTAAATTCTTTGGTCTTACATTTTCCTACCAACAGCATCGAGTGGTCCTCCTTGTCAGCTAGTGTTGTTAACTTCATGGTACTTCTGTCGCATTTCGATTCCTTGTACAGCGTAGTTAAACGGGCTTTAACTTCCAGGATCAATCCTCAGAGGCTTACCTTTCATCACCATGTTAAAATAGTATTTTACAATCTATTTTAGAATAAAACAATTATAATACATCCACATGTGTTCCTTAATACGAATTATACATGTAACATTGATTGATGTCATCAGGCATTGGTGGACGTTCGATACTGAATTCTTACAAATTAATGAAGAAATTACTTATAAGAAAAGAAGTCAATCTCTCTCGGATCACTGTCAAAAATTAAAATAATACGTCGCATCATATAATAAATGAGTATTATATAATTGGAGGGTTTATATTCAATGAAACTGGAGGTGGAATTTGGACAGATGCTGGAGGTGGAATTTCTAAGCATATAATAAATGCTTAGAAACTTGAAGGAAACTCAGCGTTGAAAAGGTTGCCAGAAGAAAGATTTTAAACAATAATTGCCTCCTTGTCTCTTTTGAAGATTGTTGATGTTATTAGAAACTAACTTATGCCCGCACTTTTTGATGAATTGTTGTGTGTGGTCTCATACCATGTGATGGTGGGACCATCACATTAATTAAAAAGAGAGGCAGTTGGTTGCCTCGGTAGGAGATAGCAGAAATTTTAACAAAAGAGAGGAGAAAAATAGGAGAAAGAGAGGAAGTTGAGACAGCTGAATTGGCTGTCATTTTTCTTCAATTTCTAGCCTGTTTATCGTTGGATTGGGTTGAGATTTTGACAGTAGTTTCTAGACACATTACTCTTCATTCTGAATAGTTGGATCGAAGATTAGTAGTGTGGAAGCTGACCGTTTTAACATAAAACAAGGCTGTCAGTGTTGTGAGTTTTTCTCAAATACTTCTCTCTTTAATCTTGTTGTATTCCAAGAATAGATTATTATTGATTATATGTATGTTGTAGTCCATAGTTAAATCTAAGGAAGAACAATTGTGAACCAATTATTTGTTGATAGTGGAAGTTTTTAGATGGACTGCGGTCCCGTGATTTTTCTCGCATCGGGTTTTCCACTTAAAAATTCTGGTGTTGATTTGTGTAATTATTTGCATTATCTTATTCATTGTTTGATTCTGATTTTGTTTGCACAAAGAGGGAAATGAATTGAAACTTGTATTCCGCTGTATTGATTCGGATAGATTGATGTCTGATTATTTGTTTCTAGTTTTCCCAATATAAATAAACGTCAAACATCAGCAAGTTGGAATTTGGAAAAAATGCGGTCAGTGGACATAAATATAATTAATCCGGCAGTCCATTTAGCTAAAAACGAAAGGCACAAGCATTATATATTTTCTATAAAATTTATTTGCCTTTACTTAATAAAGATGCAATCTCTTTTTTCTTTCTTTTCAATTCGTGGATTTATTTAATTAATCAGGATATGTACATAAACAATGTTCATGAGTTAAGAGAGAAAGGAGGGACACCAAATCATATCCTGAGAGATAGTTTATACATCTAAATTCTAACCCTATTGAAAAATTATAGTGCTTAATTGATAAATAACTTCAACCACTATTGGAGTAATTAAGCGGAAATAATTAATATTCATAGGATCCTTGATCTGAGGATAATTTCTTCATCTTCTTTTCATCTTAATTTGATCTTATGTGAAATATGAAAGGAGTCAGGTCCAGTATTCCTATATATCATCCAAAATCATGACACACTGACATGGTCGAGTAACGCATGCAGTCTCACAACACAACGATACCTAATCCTTAAAAGTATGTGTGTGTGTGTTTTACTTTAGACATACACACACACAAACACACACTACATCATTTAATAATTTTATCAACAAAAGTTTTTTATTGGTATGAGATTACCATTCCATCGGTGAAGATTTTATCGATTAATTCATTGACGGAATGCATCCATCGATATAACGTTCATTGGTAATTCTATCATCTATCACTAATTTTTTCGGTAAAAAAATAATTAAAAACCAATGGTTTTACAAAAGAAAAATACATGCCAAAAAAAAAAATTCCCCACTAGAAATATACCGACGGATTGATTCCGCTTGTATTCCCTTTGGTAGATCACCAACGGAAGTATTTCGTTGGTAATTGTATCATATGCAGTAAATGTTTTCTAACTCTCTGGAAAATACCAACATAATAATTATGTCTATAAGTTTGTCTGTGATAATTAAAAAATATTTTTATGAATAAAATTGTATAGAATAATAAAAAAAAGAAAAATAATTAAACAATTCTATGTTTGGTGCACATTAAAATGAAATTAGATATGGGTGAAGCAGAAGAACATTTAGGAAGAAGAATCAACCTGAATTCTTAAAAGGATTTCTTTGTTTGTGTTTTGGGTTGACAACGCAGTGGAATACTGGGAAGCATTTTTGCTAATAGGATGAGTTTTTAAATTTTGTCAGTTACTAGTTTGCACATATTTCATATGAAGTATAATTAATGAACTTAATTGGTTGTTTATCTTGGTTTCGACTATTTGACAATGGTTTGTACTCTAGGTGGATGAATTAATAGATTTCTGCCCTTCATCTAGGAGAGAAAAAAAGAAAAGAAAAGAAAATGAAAGCATGCTTGACTATTCCTAATTATCCATGTGACAGACATCTTTTTTGTGGATTCTCTTTTATCCTTTTGGTTTTTTCTCAAATTGTATATCTTCTTGTTATGCAGCATCTCTGTCTGCCTTATTCAAACATATTGGGACCGTTGAAGAACCAAGCACGGATGAGCTTATTCGTGAGAAAGTTCTGAGCTTTGTAAGAGATAAGGTTAGAAGATTACCCTAAGCTATGTGTTATGGATGATGTTATTTTGCTTTGCTTTTTCCAGCAATTGAGGACTAATAACTCCATTCTCAGGTTTTCCCACTTAAAGCTGAACTCCTGAGACCTCAGGAGGAAATGGAGCGTCATATAACTGATTTGATTAAAAAGGTATTTATAACTTTACAGTTATTTCTATGAAACTTTAAATTCTGCTGTTCCATTAAAGTATGCATGACTAGTTTGATTTTTTCCTTTTAGAGCTCAGAAGATGTAACCGGAGCAGAGTTCAGAATGTTTATGGACTTCTTAAAAACTTTGGGCATATTTGGACACAAAGCGCCTTCAGAACGCATGAAAGAACTAGTTGAAATAATTGAAGGACAGGCTGATTTAGATTCAGCATTTGATGTGACTCATGTAAGTGATTGTTGGAATTGCGTTCTTAATTTAAGTGCTTCATTGTGAAATATGGAACACCAACTTCCTATGTAATAACTGCAAAATCTGCTCTTAAACAACAATAGAAACTTGTGCGTTTCCTTTCAGAGTAGATTTGTTCTAGCAACTCATAGAATATTGAGGATTAGATACAAGAAAATAATGCCTTGTGGTATAATCCAAATTCAGAGGCTGTTTTTTTTTCCTTGTTTCCTGTATGTATGGATATATAGATAGCTTGATTCTATTATATGCACCATGTAACCTGTAACAGCATGGTGTAACATGCACTCATGCCTCTGGTCATGCTCCTTGTGTCAAAATTAAAGAATAAATGGGTTAGGAAATCTGATGAAATACGCTTTGGAAGCTTTATTATTGCCCCGAATAAGATTAATTCTACCAGAAATTTTAAGATGTGTTTGGTCCACATAGTTTTCTATTTTAAGCTGGAAGATGTAGCCCTTACATTTGTAACTTATCTAAAATTTCCAAGAATAGTATAATCTTCGTAAACAGTCACAACCCTCCTCCAGTTATAAGACTGAATAACAGATGCAATGCATCTTATTTGGTTAGAATCACTGTGAGCCATTCTTATCAAGAAAGGCCAACGAGATGATGCTAATGGTGGTGTTATGGCAGGTGCAGAAAATGAAATAACTGGAACTTTAAATTGGCTTCCAACATCAGCAACTAAAGCTGCCTCATCCCATCTTTCCATACCAATAATCACTTCCACTTCATTCTCTTCAATCAACTTTTCAGCTGCAAGAATAATTCATGGAGCAACATTAGTAGTGTAGACAGTAGTCACTCTTGTCATGGCTAAACGTTAAAAGTACATGGAACCATATATCATAAAGTGAGACCAAAAAAGAAGAAGAATATTACCAGCACGAGCAGCTTGAAGTGGGCTACTCCGGGAATCCTGAAAGTAAAGAGACAGCTTGTGATTTGGTGACCCGTTGTTGAACTTTTGAACTGCTATTTCCATGGCTGTTCTCTCTTCTTTCCCGGTTCTTGAATTGACATCTATGATGGCGCCAATGTTTGTAACTTTACTATCATTGATGTCTTCAGCTCCATGGGGGAGAGTAGTGACTAAAAAGGAGGTGACTACAAGAAACAGTAGCCACAATCTTGAGAGTCGGTTAAAATTAATGATAGGGAAAGACATTAGAGCTTTGTCTTCAAAGCATATCATAATGGTTTTGGCCATACCGTTATTGAACAAGTAACCTCAACATATGAAAAAAAGAAAGTATATGTGGACCGTGATGTTTGAGAGGAGAACGCGAATTTTCCAAGGAATGATGTACGCGTTATTCACACGTCTTAGACTTGGCTTTTGCTGGAAGTATTTAGCAAGGACAAGTTTTTGTGTGGTCATCGCTGCCTAAGATCAGTAGATCACACTGTTTATGTGTGGTCATCGCTAGCTCTCAAATCAGCTAGTCATGCTTGGTGGCTCCCAAGAATTAAAATTGAGTTAATTTCATTTTACCCCTTGTATAAATTATACGAGTTTATCATTTTTTTAAAAATATTTTCTTTCAATTACCTGAGTTGATTAATTTTATTTTACCCTCGTGTGTAAAAAGAAGAAGATAAATAGATAAAATGTTAAAAAAGTTAGTGATGGAGAAGAAACTTGAGTGAAAATCGATAGTTATCAAAAAGGTAAAATAAAATGAACTTTTTAAAAAATTCACGAGTTATTCAAAGATATTACATGATAATAGGATAGGTGATAGTAGAAAAGTTGTAGAATATTTATTTTTCCAAAAAACAAAACAAATTTGATATAGACTTTGAAAAAAAAAAACTATAATCATACTTAAAAATAAACTAAAATCCTAATGGTATTTCAAAAAAAAAAATAACTCAATATATTTAAATTAAATTAAAAAAATCCATAAAGTGATACATATAATATATATTTAGCCCTTTGATTTTTGATTAAATACACTTACAATACACACACACACACTTTGAATCACCAAATAAATAAATTCATTTAAGATAAGATATAACTCCACACTAAAACAATTCTGGGTAAGATATCATATAACATAAGGCCACTCAAGGCCTGTCATAAAAAATATAAAGATTGAAATTTGACAGTATTTTGTTGACTAATGAGAGCCCTATTGACAAAAAAAAATTAATTTGAGGAAGAAAAATCCAAAATTAAATGTTTATGGACTCAATTAAATTTTATTGAAGGTTTAATTGAATTTATAGAGGGTTGGATTGTAAGAAAAATTGATTTTGAATTCAATTTGGTCTTTAATTGGAAGAAATTAAAGTTCTAGGGTCATATTATAATTTTTGAGAGTTGATTTGGTTAAATAAGGGGTTTAATTGCATAAATATTGAAGTTTGATGGCCAATTAGGGACTTAATTGAATAAATCCGAAACCAAGGACCAAACTGGAAGAGGCGTGTAAATTGAGGGGATGTTATTGACAGAATCATGAGCCAAATTGAAGAAATTGGAAGTTTATTGATCAATTGAGGGTCAAATTGCATAAATCAGAGACCAAGAACTAAAGTGGAAAAAACAGCCAACTTCTGGGCCGACGATTGAATTTGGTAAAGATGCAATTTAATTGATTTTTAAAATCAAAATTTACAATTTAGGACTTGATTGAACAAATCACAAATTGAGGACTGATTTGGAATTTGGTACGATTTTGCTGCCATTTTCTTTTAAATGAAATGACGCTTTTTGTGCAAAATAACTTCGTTTCATCCGCTGTTCATTGAAAAAAAGAAGCCTAAAACGGTGCCGTTTTGAATGGCACTGTAGGTCTACTTCTTCCCCTGGACGCGCGAGGTAGGGGAAGAAGAAGCAGCAACCTTCCCCTGCATTTCTCCTCTCCTTCTTTCCCTGAAACTTCAAAAAAACACCAACCACAACCCCACTTGCCTAATCTTTGCCCACGGGGCAGTAAAAAACAAAAGGGACGTCCCCCTTGGGCGGCTGTATAGTGGCCACCTCGGCTACCCTACCTTTGCGCCATGATTGGGAAGGGGTAGTAGGCCTCTCTCCCCCTGTTTTTTTTTTTTCCCCTATAAATACAGGGGAAGAGAGAGCATAAGGGAGGAGAAGAGAGGAAGAAAAGAAAAAAAAATTGAGATGAAGAAGGGAAGGAAAATAGAGAGAGAAAGAAATAAAATAGGGGAAGAAACAGGAAGAACCGTCACCTCCACCTTCCTCGCCGCCGCCACGAGAACCGTCTTGAGCGGTTGTCGATAGCAGCTCCACCGCCAGTTGAGGTAGAGGAGAAACTAAACTGAAAAAAAGAAAAAAAAGCAGGGGAACCCTTGGCCGCTTCAATTCTGCCACCTCCCCAGCCACCAGCAGCTGTGTTCTAGCACCTCCACCATCGCTAGCAGTACTGTGAGCCACCGCATGCCAGCCTCCTTCTCTTTCCCTTTCTTCTTCTTCTTCTTCTTCAGGTCTTGCCACTGTTCACGTTGCATGTGAACAGTTGAGAGATCCACTATTTAATGGGCCGACAACATCGGCCCAAACCAAAATGGTTGGGTTGGGTCCTGCCAAATTCTAAAAAAATTGCAAAAATTTGTTTTTTTGAAAAATTGTAATTTTCTGTCTATTCTTCTACAAAATTTTTCTTAATATTGGTTTATATTTTTATACCGTAAAAATATAAAATCCGATATTAAAATACCCGGTTTTTGTCAAAACATAAAAAAAATATTTTGTTTCATGCATATGGCCAAGTCTCTCAAAGTTAAAATCATATTGTATTTTCATACAACAAAGAAAACTTCAAAAAAATAACTTTTAGCATGCATTTTGGCTTTAATAACCAGTTTATGAAAGTCATGATAATTTAGCCAATATTTCAAAAATTCCCAAAAAAATATTTTCTTTTGTTTTAGTATCAGGGATTACAAATTTATACATAAAACATACTCCCGATATTAAAAAGGTATTTCTTTTGACGACATAGAACAAGTAGGTTTGTACCTGATACGATAAGGATCTCTTTACAGATGGAGACTTTTCTTAAACCGTAAACAGACTGACAATTAGAAACCACAACAAGACCTTAGATTTTATCAGACAACAAAACAATGCATCTTATCTTAAGTAGGGCGTAGTTGGGGTGCTAATACCTTTTCTTTACGCAACTAATTTCCATACCCGATTTCTGAGACCAGTTAGGGTTCCTAGTGACTATAATAATAGGTGGCGACTTCCATTCAAAATTTCCACTGATAAAAAACAAGAATTCCTTGTCTCCCTATATTTTCTAGATAGACTTACATAAATTTGAGAGTGAACGATTCACTGTGACGCCGCACACATGCGATAAGGCCCGACAAGGTCATTTAAGGCCACTCAAAGCCAAGGCCGCTCTAGTCACACAAGCTCATTCAAGTTCAATCACAAGTTTATAAAAAGCAAACAACACAACCACACATATTTTTCTTCCTCCTTATCTTTCACTCTTTTTGCTATACTTTTTTTTTCTCTTGCAATTTACTAACTTAAATGTGTAAGGGTTTTTTTATTCTTAGAAGATACTTGTTCTTGCTAGAGAACATGGAACAACCCAAACTAGACACTTCAACCTAAAAAGTAATTGACAAAAACTAAAATCCAATCTCAATTTTTAATGACTTCATAATTAATATGTAAAATATCATAGTCATTAAAATTTCAATTTATCCTAAATTTTAAATGTAAAAAATTATGTTCAATCTTAATATGTAATTATATAGGCGCTCGAACTTATCTGATTTTCAAAATTGAGTATTTAATCAAACTTTTTATTTCTTACAATAAATTGTTAATGGATGAGTGTTAGTTAAGTACTGTTGATGTGTCTATTACGTGATGATATGGACACTTACGGGCTAATATTATTAATGAGATGCCACATCAATAAGTAAATAAAAGAAAAAACTCCCTCCAAAACCAATTTTAAATAAATTAGAAAAAAGTTATTTAAATAAATTAAAACACACACACTTCTAATTTTCTACAATGTTTTGGAGGGATTTTTTTCTTTAATTTACTTATTGATGTGGCATCTCATTAAGATATCATTACTAAATGTTATCTTAAGTTCTAGTGTCTATATTTTATGTTGTAACCCATTTTTGGGTCCCCAAATAAATGAAATAAAATAAATAGCCAAAAGAGGTTAGAAAAATAACAGGAGGCAGAAGCGCTCAGCAAATGGTCAGAAAAATCGGTCAAGGAGGTTAAAAAATACAAAGATGGATTTTTGACAATATATTCTTGAATGATTGAGAGCCCTATTGAGAAGGAAAATTTGAATTTTGAGGAGAAAAGCCCAAATTTGGATGTTTATGGACTTATTTGGATTTTTATTCGAATTTATAGTAGTTTTGATTGCAAGAAAAATTGTTTTTAAGTCAATTTGGGCTTTAATTGGAAGAAATTTAAGTTCTAGGGCCAAAATATATTTTTTAGAAATTTATTAGGCCAAATCAGGGGCTTAATTGAATAAATATTGAAGTTTAATGGCCAATTAGGGGTTTAATTGTGAAAAACCGAAACCAGGGACTAATTTGGAAGAACCAGGTAAATAGAGGGGGCTGTTTTGCTTTGGATCAAGGGCCTAATTGAAGGAATTAGAAGTTTATTGATCAATTGAGGGCTTAATTGCATAAATCAGAGGCCAGGGACCAAAGTGAAAAACGCGGCCAACAAGAGGGACGGGGACCGAATTTGGCAGGGACGCAATTGAATTTTATTCTTGATTGAAGGACTCGATTGAAGGACTTAATAGAACAAATGATAAATTAAGAACTGATTCAAAAAAATGTTCTGGCGCCTTTATTTTAAAATGAAACGGCGCGTTTTATCCAAAATGACGCCGTTTCTTGCATAATAAAAAAAAAAAGAGACCGAACGGTGCCGTTTTGAACGGCACTGTTCACTTTCTTCTTCCCCCGAACATCACAGCGGGGAAGAAGGAAAAGTTTGTATTTTTTAATTTTTTTGCAGGTCCCTCTTGCCACCGACCGACCGAGGCCCCACGCCGGTGGGCCACCGACAGAAGACGCTGACCGACCACCCGCCGCGCTGCCGAAGCCGAGGGAGGCCTGCCTGGACAGCCGCTCCCCGACAGCCGCTCCTCGACCCGCTCCTTGGCTCCACGGTGAAGCCACGCCCCATGGTTCTATAAATAGAGAACCGAAAGGGAGAAAAAAAAAACAAAAAAAAAGAACAGAAGAGGAACCCGAAGAAAACTAAGAAAAATCGAAGAGAGAAAAGAGAGGAGAAAAAACTGAAAGGGAGGAGAGAGAGAACGAAAGAGAGAGAAGCTAGAAGGAACCAAACAAACAAAAAACGAGAAGAAAGAGAGAAGCAAAAAGGGAATACCTGAACAGACAGAAAACAAAAGGAAAAAACGAAACGAAAATACAGAATAGGGAGAAGTCTCTCGACGCTGTTCGAGCCGCCACAGCACCGCCCGGAGCCGCCGTACGCGAGCCACGCCACCGCAGCACCACCAGCGACCGCCTCCTCCACGCCAGGTGACGTCCTCACCCCCCCTACATTTCGTTTTGGTTAACAGCGTCTTCCTCTTGCATGCATAATCTTGTTGCATGCAGGAGGATGGGAGGGGAAAATTAATTCCCCTCCCCGTTTTTTTTTCTTCTCTCCTGGGCCAGACCGGTTCTGGCCCAGCCTTTAGGTCTGGGCCGGGTCCGGCCCAGACCAGAAGAAGCATGATGGCCTATTGGGCCGAGATCGGCCCAACCTAGTATGGGCCGAGTTCGGCCCAACCTTTCTTTGTGTGGGCTGAGTCCGGCCCGTTTATTTGGGCCGGCCCAGCCCGAATTATTTTATATATATATATTATATAATATGTTATAATATATGTGTGTATATATGTATATATATATATAAAAATGTTGTTGATTTTTCTACATATTTTTGTCAAAGTGGTTCAATGTTGGTTTGTATTTTTATACCGTAAGGATACAAGCTCAGTATTAAAATACCTGATTTTCGTCAAAAGCATAAAAAAATAATATTTTCCAAAAAAATTGTTTTTGTTTTAAAATACGGCCTGGTCTCTCCAATATATATATATAAATATTATAACATCATATTTTCACACAACAAAGAAAATTTCAAAACAATATATGTATTAGCATGCATTTTGGCTTTAATAACCAGTTTATTCAAGCCATGAGAACTAGGTCAATATTTCAAAAATTCTAAAAAAATCTTTTGTTTTCTTTTAGTATTTGGGATTACGAATTTATACGTAAAACGTATTCCTAAATATTATTGAAAAAGTTTTGGTATAGACGTTAGAACGGTTAGGATTTTACCCGATAAGATAAAGACCTTCTTACCGAGGAGGATTTTTCTTGAACCATAGACAGACCAACAAGTAGAAGTACAATAACACTTTAGTTTTATCAGACAATAAAACAATGCAGCTTACCTTAGGTAGGGCGTATTTGGGGCGTATTTGGCGTATTTGTGTTTATTGTTAATATGCCTTTTCGTTTATTTGCATATTTGTTTTTTTTTACGCGTATTATTTATGCATTGTATAAAATTGTCACATGCATCACTTGCTTTTATTTTGAAAAGCACACACAAGCTTTAAGTTAAGTGGGGAATTAGCGATTTACCCTAAGACTATTGGTCAGGGTTTAAATGCGTGAAACACCCAACTCATATCTGAGTGCCTGCTTGGTAATGGTGGGCATACGTGTCTTAACTGTTCCTTGCAATGCCCCCATACTGTCTTTACGAAGAACGTCACTAGGCAGATATGAGACCCTTCAAGACCAGATAGAAAAACTACCAACTCTCACTTAATAATTAGAGCTTGTCCTTAGGTTATGTGTCTTATTTGCAATATTATACTCATCGCGCATCACTTGTGCATCACATTTCATCCCGCATTTTGTTTTTTAAATTATCATATGCATTCCAGATCGTGAAACATAGGTCCCACATCCAGAGTCCACCAAACCCGTTCAAGATCAAGAATGGAGAATGAAGAGAGGGCCATCCTAGAATCCTGCTACCAAAGTGAATTGGAATCCGTAAGGAATGAAGTTTCTCGAATGACCAATCTGCTTGAGCAACTTTTAAGAGCCAAGAACGGGGAAGGAACGTCCACCCAACCACCTATAGGAGCACCGTCAGTTCATGTCCCGGGGGTATCTCAGAACTTGGGGGCAGATTCAATGACGGGGCAGCACTTTGCGCCTGCCATTCCCATTCAGCCCCCTCAAGCTCACATTACTGTAGATGGGCCTTCTGATAATAGGTCCACTGGATTTATGAACGATGACAAGATATTAGCTTTGGAAGAAAGGTTAAGAGCAATCGAGGGAAATGATTGGTTTGACCCCATGCGAGCGTCTGAAATATGCTTGGTACCAAACATCACGGTACCAAAAGATTTTAGGATACCGGAGTTTATAAAGTACACTGGGTTGGAATGCCCAAACACTCACCTTCGATCTTATTGCAATAAGATGGCTAAGGTGATTCATGATGATAAGTTACTGATCTACTTTTTCCAAGATAGTCTATCGGGGTCGGCGCTAAGTTGGTACATGAGGCTGGATAATGCCAGGATTAAGAAATGGAAGGATTTAGTGGAGGCTTTCCTTAAGCAATACAAGTTCAATTTGGAAATTGCTCCAGATCGAACAAGCCTTATGTCGATGGAAAAGAGAAGCCAAGAGTCAGTAAGGGCTTATGCGCAAAGATGGAGGGACGAGGCCACACATGTGCAACCCCCTTTGATAGAAACGGAGATGGTGACTTTGTTCGCCAATACATTCAAGGCACCCTACTATGAGCATTTAATGGGTAGCTCAGCTCAACATTTCTATGATGTTGTATGCATAGCGGAAAGAATAGAGCAAGGGATTAAAGCTGGACGTATAATTGAGCCATTGGAGACAAAGGGTTTTATTGGAAGAAAAATGAAAGGTCCCGTTAACAACTTCGAAGGTGGGTCCAATGACAATATAATGGATTCATATAACCCACAAATACCTACCTCTCATGTGGCCCACATAAACTTTAACAAACATTTTTCCCCTAATCGAGCAAATAACCAGTCAAACATCCAAAACAACCACCAAAGACCAAACACAAGATACATTTCAGAACAACTACCGCCATTACCCATGCCTTTGAAGGACATGTATGCCAAACTACTAAGCATTGGACAAATAGCCCCTATCCCTACATTACCACTACAGCCACCATTCCCCATCTGGTATAAGCCCGAGTTGACTTGCGAGTACCATGCTGGTATTCCCGGGCATTGTCTTGAAACGTGCTACGCTTTCAAGAAAAAGTTGTTGGAGCTCATCAAGATAGGATGGGTGTCATTTGAAGACACACCCAATGTCAATTCAAATCCTTTGCTTGGTCATGACAAAAGTAATAGGGGATAAAGGGTTGGAAAACCTTGGTCAAGAATCGTTAATAATAAAGAAGGTGAGATCGAAGGAGAAGACAAGGAAACACAAGTGGGGAAGGAAGATGAAGCATTGCCCCGGTTGACTTTCCACGCACTAGAAGAAGTTTCAAAACGGGTTGACCCAAGAACTTCTCGTAGTTTTCAAAATGTAAAACAACTTTATTTGCCTTAGCATGTTTTTGTCATTTGCTTTTGTCATTGCTTTTATTTTCTCTAGTGGGCAATCAAGGCTCATGATGTCAGCTACATTTTGTGTTTGAGCCTATCTTTTTCTTTAAATAAATGATGAGATTATGCACTTTTTGAACAAGGTTGAGTGGTTACAAAGAAAGTATCATAAAATGGTTTAAATATAAAATTTAAGAAAAGCTAACCCTAAAATACAACCCTACCTCTGATAGCATAATGAATTACATGGTCGCTTTATAATCATCTGTATTTGTCTTTTAAAGAATAGAGTTTATCAACCATAACAATGTGCATTTTGAAAATAAATAAATAAATAAATCATTATCCCTTCACTCACTAAAAGGTTTATCACTGGTTGAATGAATTTCTTCTCTATATAAAAGTCCAGACTAGGATCACACCCCTACACTGGGGGCAAGACGAGATGTTTTTTGAAAAGTTTTACGGAAACCTATAGATTTGAAAACCAAGCTAAAGCATTTGACAAAAGCATGACAAAGAGGCAAATACAAGTCATACATTTTAAGAGAAGGACTACTTGAGGAAGGTCAACGACTTCTTCTCCAAGAATATGATAGGCAACACGAGAGATGAATCCAGCATACGACTTCAAAAGCAAGTTCATGTTAAGAGGGAGTCTCATGAACTAGAAGAAGAGGATGGGGCCTATGTTTCAAAACCAGGTATGAATGCATGCATTACATCTAATCATAAATCATTGCATATATGTTTTTTGGGTCGTTACAGGACGAGATTTTAGCGCATTCCAATAAAATTATGGACGAAGAAAGAATCATTGAGTTGATTCTAGAATAACAAGAAGAGAAGATAATGGTTTTCAAACCCTGCCAGCAGGAAGAACGACATCGATAGCATTCAGTAAAAAGGAATCGCTAGATGGGATTCCAAGTTGTTTGATAAAAGGAGATCGCTAGAAGGGATCTCGTATTTCGATGAAGGTCGCTAGAAGGGACCTCATATTTCAGCTTTGAATAAAAGGAATCGCCAGATGGGATTCCAAGTTGTTTGAGAATGCCAGAAGGGATCTCGTTTTCGATATTCATCAATGGAGGTCGCTAGAAGGAACCTCAAATTTCAGCTTTTGTATAAAAGAGATCGGCAAAGGGATCTCAGTTTAACCCAATTGAACAGGATTTTGGTTATGGTTAGAGGGGATTGCCGAAAGGAATCTCAGTCTAGCCCAACCCTACACATTCCTTGGTTATGGTTAAAGGGGCTCAACGAAGGATCTCAGTTTAACCTAATTGGAAAGGATTTTGGTTCTGGTTAGATGGGATTGCCGAAAGGAATCTCAGTCTAGCCCAACCCTACACATTCCTTGGTTATGGTTAAAGGCGGTCGACGAAGGGATCTCAGTTTAACCTAATTGGAAAGGATTTTTGGTTCTGGTTAGAGGAGATTGCCGAAAGGAATCTCAGTCTAGCCCAACCCTACACATTCCTTGGTTATGGTTAAAGGGGATCGACAAAGGGATCTCAGTTTAACCTAATTGGAAAGGATTTTGGTTCTGGTTAGAGGAGATTGCCGAAAGGAATCTCAGTCTAGCCCAACCCTACACATTCCTTGGTTATGGTTAAAGGGGATCGACAAAGGGATCTCAGTTTAACCTAATTGGAAAAGGATTTTGGTTCTGGTTAGAGGAGATTGCCGAAAGGAATCTCAGTCTAGCCCAACCCTACACATTCCTTGGTTATGGTTAAAGGGGATCGACGAAGGGATCTCAGTTTAACCTAATTGGAAAGGATTTTGGTTCTGGTTAGAGGAGATTGCCGAAAGGAATCTCAGTCTAGCCCAA
Source organism: Populus alba (assembly GCF_005239225.2). Lineage (NCBI taxonomy): Eukaryota > Viridiplantae > Streptophyta > Magnoliopsida > Malpighiales > Salicaceae > Populus > Populus alba. Next base: position 4,561,447 of record NC_133287.1, read on the forward strand.
ACCCTACACATTCCTTGGTTATGGTTAAAGGGGATCGACAAAGGGATCTCAGTTTAAACCTAATTGGAAAGGATTTTGGTTCTGGTTAGAGGGGATTGCCGAAAGGAATCTCAGTCTAGCCGAACCCTACACATTCCTTGGTTATGGTTAAAGGGGATCGACGAAAGGGATCTCAGTTTAACCTAATTGGAAAGGATTTTGGTTCTGGTTAGAGGAGGATTGCCGAAAGGAATCTCAGTCTAGCCCAACCCTACACATTCCTTGGTTATGGTTAAAGGGGATCGACAAAGGGATCTCAGTTTAACCTAATTGGAAAAGGATTTTGGTTCTGGTTAGAGGGGATTGCCGAAAGGAATCTCAGTCTAGCCCAACCCTACACATTCCTTGGTTATGGTTAAAGGGGATCCCAAAGGGATCTCAGTTTAACCTAATTGGAAAGGATTTTGGTTCTGGTTAGAGGGATTGCCGAAAAGGAATCTCAGTCTAGCCCAACCCTACACATTCCTTGGTTATGGTTAAAGGGGATCGACAAAGGGATCTCAGTTTAACCTAATTGGAAAGGATTTTGGTTCTGGTTAGAGGGGATTGCGAAAGGAATCTCAGTCTAGCCCAACCCTACACATTCCTTGGTTATGGTTAAAGGGATCGACAAAGGGATCTCAGTTTAACCTAATTGGAAAGGATTTTGGTTCTGGTTAGAGGGGATTGCCGAAAGGAATCTCAGTCTAGCCCAACCCTACACATTCCTTGGTTATGGTTAAAAGGGGATCGACAAAGGATCTCAGTTTAACCTAATTGGAAAGGATTTTGGTTCTGGTTAGAGGGGATTGCCGAAAGGAATCTCAGTCTAGCCCAACCCTACACATTCCTTGGTTATGGTTAAAGGGGTCGACGAAAGGGATCTCAGTTTTAACCTAATTGGAAAGGATTTTGGTTCTGGTTAGAGGGGATTGCCGAAAGGAATCTCAGTCTAGCCCAACCCTACACATTCCTTGGTTATGGTTAAAGGGGGTCGACGAAGGGATCTCAGTTTAACCTAATTGGAAAGGATTTTGGTTCTGGTTAGAGGAGATTGCCGAAAGGAATCTCAGTCTAGCCCAACCCTACACATTCCTTGGTTATGGTTAAAGGGGATCGACAAAGGGATCTCAGTTTAACCTAATTGGAAAGGATTTTGGTTCTGGTTAGAGGAGATTTGCCGAAAGGAATCTCAGTCTAGCCCAACCCTACACATTCCTTGGTTATGGTTAAAGGGGATCGACGAAGGGATCTCAGTTTAACCTAATTGGAAAGGATTTTGGTTCTGGTTAGAGGGGATTGCCGAAAGAAATCTCAGTCTAGCCCAACCCTACACATTCCTTGGTTATGGTTAAAGGGGATCGACAAAGGGATCTCAGTTTAACCTAATTGGAAAGGATTTTGGTTCTGGTTAGAGGGGATTGCCGAAAGGAATCTCAGTCTAGCCCAACCCTACACATTCCTTGGTTATGGTTAAAGGGGTCGACGAAGGGATCTCAGTTTAACCTAATTGGAAAGGATTTTGGTTCTGGTTAGAGGGATTGCCGAAAAGGAATCTCAGTCTAGCCCAACCCTACACATTCCTTGGTTATGGTTAAAGGGGATCGACGAAGGGATCTCAGTTTAACCTAATTGGAAAGGATTTTGGTTCTGGTTAGAGGGGATTGCCGAAAGGAATCTCAGTCTAGCCCAACCCTACACATTCCTTGGTTATGGTTAAAGGGGGTCGACGAAGGGATCTCAGTTTAACCTAATTGGAAAGGATTTTGGTTCTGGTTAGAGGGGATTGCCGAAAGGAATCTCAGTCTAGCCCAACCCTACACATTCCTTGGTTATGGTTAAAGGGGATCGACGAAGGGATCTCAGTTTAACCTAATTGGAAAGGATTTTGGTTCTGGTTAGAGGAGATTGCCGAAAGGAATCTCAGTCTAGCCCAACCCTACACATTCCTTGGTTATGGTTAAAGGGGTCGACGAAGGGATCTCAGTTTAACCTAATTGGAAAGGATTTTGGTTCTGGTTAGAGGAGATTGCCGAAAGGAATCTCAGTCTAGCCCAACCCTACACATTCCTTGGTTATGGTTAAAGGGGATCGACGAAGGGATCTCAGTTTAACCTAATTGGAAAGGATTTTGGTTCTGGTTAGAGGAGGATTGCCGAAAGGAATCTCAGTCTAGCCCAACCCTACACATTCCTTGGTTATGGTTAAAGGGGATCGACGAAGGGATCTCAGTTTAACCTAATTGGAAAGGATTTTGGTTCTGGTTAGAGGGGATTGCCGAAAGGAATCTCAGTCTAGCCCAACCCTACACATTCCTTGGTTATGGTTAAAGGGGATCGACAAAGGGATCTCAGTTTAACCTAATTGGAAAGGATTTTGGTTCTGGTTAGAGGAGATTGCCGAAAGGAATCTCAGTCTAGCCCAACCCTACACATTCCTTGGTTATGGTTAAAGGGGATCGACAAAGGGATCTCAGTTTAACCTAATTGGAAAGGATTTTGGTTCTGGTTAGAGGAGATTGCCGAAAGGAATCTCAGTCTAGCCCAACCCTACACATTCCTTGGTTATGGTTAAAGGGGATCGACAAAGGGATCTCAGTTTAACCTAATTGGAAAGGATTTTGGTTCTGGTTAGAGGGGATTGCCGAAAGGAATCTCAGTCTAGCCCAACCCTACACATTCCTTGGTTATGGTTAAAGGGGATCGACGAAAGGGATCTCAGTTTAACCTAATTGGAAAGGATTTTGGTTCTGGTTAGAGGAGATTGCCGAAAGGAATCTCAGTCTAGCCCAACCCTACACATTCCTTGGTTATGGTTAAAGCGGGATCGACAAGGGATCTCAGTTTAACCTAATTGGAAAGGATTTTGGTTCTGGTTAGAGGGGATTGCCGAAAGGAATCTCAGTCTAGCCCAACCCTACACATTCCTTGGTTATGGTTAAAGGGGATCGACAAAGGGATCTCAGTTTAACCTAATTGGAAAGGATTTTGGTTCTGGTTAGAGGGGATTGCCGAAAGGAATCTCAGTCTAGCCCCAACCCTACACATTCCTTGGTTATGGTTAAAGGGGAATCGGACAAAGGGATCTCAGTTTAACCTAATTGGAAAGGATTTTGGTTCTGGTTAGAGGAGATTGCCGAAAGGAATCTCAGTCTAGCCCAACCCTACACATTCCTTGGTTATGGTTAAAGGGTCGACGAAGGGATCTCAGTTTAACCTAATTGGAAAGGATTTTGGTTCTGGTTAGAGGGGATTGCCGAAAGGAATCTCAGTCTAGCCCAACCCTACACATTCCTTGGTTATGGTTAAAGGGGATCGACGAAGGGATCTCAGTTTAACCTAATTGGAAAGGATTTTGGTTCTGGTTAGAGGGGATTGCCGAAAGGAATCTCAGTCTAGCCCAACCCTACACATTCCTTGGTTATGGTTAAAGGGGATCGACAAAGGGATCTCAGTTTAACCTAATTGGAAAGGATTTTGGTTCTGGTTAGAGGGGATTGCCGAAAGGAATCTCAGTCTAGCCCAACCCTACACATTCCTTGGTTATGGTTAAAGGGGTCGACGAAAGGGATCTCAGTTTAACCTAATTGGAAAGGATTTTGGTTCTGGTTAGAGGGGATTGCCGAAAGGAATCTCAGTCTAGCCCAACCCTACACATTCCTTGGTTATGGTTAAAGGGGATCGACGAAAGGGATCTCAGTTTAACCTAATTGGAAAGGATTTTGGTTCTGGTTAGAGGGGATTGCCGAAAGGAATCTCAGTCTAGCCCAACCCTACACATTCCTTGGTTATGGTTAAAGGGGATCGACGAAAGGGATCTCAGTTTAACCTAATTGGAAAGGATTTTGGTTCTGGTTAGAGGGGATTGCCGAAAGGAATCTCAGTCTAGCCCAACCCTACACATTCCTTGGTTATGGTTAAAGCGGGATCGACAAAGGGATCTCAGTTTAACCTAATTGGAAAGGATTTTGGTTCTGGTTAGAGGGGATTGCCGAAAGGAATCTCAGTCTAGCCCAACCCTACACATTCCTTGGTTATGGTTAAAGGGGATCGACGAAAGGGATCTCAGTTTAACCTAATTGGAAAGGATTTTGGTTCTGGTTAGAGGGGATTGCCGAAAGGAATCTCAGTCTAGCCCAACCCTACACATTCCTTGGTTATGGTTAAAGGGGATCGACGAAGGGATCTCAGTTTAACCTAATTGGAAAGGATTTTGGTTCTGGTTAGAGGGGATTGCCGAAAGGAATCTCAGTCTAGCCCAACCCTACACATTCCTTGGTTATGGTTAAAAGGGGTCGACGAAAGGGATCTCAGTTTAACCTAATTGGAAAGGATTTTGGTTCTGGTTAGAGGGGATTGCCGAAAGGAATCTCAGTCTAGCCCAACCCTACACATTCCTTGGTTATGGTTAAAGGGGATCGACGAAAGGGATCTCAGTTTAACCTAATTGGAAAGGATTTTGGTTCTGGTTAGAGGGGATTGCCGAAAGGAATCTCAGTCTAGCCCAACCCTACACATTCCTTGGTTATGGTTAAAGGGGATCGACGAAGGGATCTCAGTTTAACCTAATTGGAAAGGATTTTGGTTCTGGTTAGAGGGGATTGCCGAAAGGAAATCTCAGTCTAGCCCAACCCTACACATTCCTTGGTTATGGTTAAAGGGGATCGACAAAGGGATCTCAGTTTAACCTAATTGGAAAGGATTTTGGTTCTGGTTAGAGGGGATTGCCGAAAGGAATCTCAGTCTAGCCCAACCCTACACATTCCTTGGTTATGGTTAAAGGGATCGACAAAGGGATCTCAGTTTAACCTAATTGGAAAGGATTTTGGTTCTGGTTAGAGGAGATTGCCGAAAGGAATCTCAGTCTAGCCCAACCCTACACATTCCTTGGTTATGGTTAAAGGGGATCGACAAAAGGGATCTTTTTAACCTAAGAAAAGGATTTTGGTTCTGGTTAGAGGGGATTGCCGAAAGGAATCTCAGTCTAGCCCAACCCTACACATTCCTTGGTTATGGTTAAAGGGGATCGACAAAGGGATCTCAGTTTAACCTAATTGGAAAGGATTTTGGTTCTGGTTAGAGGGGATTGCCGAAAGGAATCTCAGTCTAGCCCAACCCTACACATTCCTTGGTTATGGTTAAAGGGGATCGACAAAGGGATCTCAGTTTAACCTAATTGGAAAGGATTTTGGTTCTGGTTAGAGGGATTGCCGAAAGGAATCTCAGTCTAGCCCAACCCTACACATTCCTTGGTTATGGTTAAAGGGTCGACGAAAGGGATCTCAGTTTAACCTAATTGGAAAGGATTTTGGTTCTGGTTAGAGGGGATTGCCGAAAGGAATCTCAGTCTAGCCCAACCCTACACATTCCTTGGTTATGGTTAAAGGGGATCGACAAAGGGATCTCAGTTTAACCTAATTGGAAAGGATTTTGGTTCTGGTTAGAGGGGATTGCCGAAAGGAATCTCAGTCTAGCCCAACCCTACACATTCCTTGGTTATGGTTAAAGGGGATCGACAAAGGGATCTCAGTTTAACCTAATTGGAAAGGATTTTGGTTCTGGTTAGAGGGGATTGCCGAAAGGAATCTCAGTCTAGCCCAACCCTACACATTCCTTGGTTATGGTTAAAGGGGATCGACGAAGGGATCTCAGTTTAACCTAATTGGAAAGGATTTTGGTTCTGGTTAGAGGGGATTGCCGAAAGGAATCTCAGTCTAGCCCAACCCTACACATTCCTTGGTTATGGTTAAAGGGGATCGACGAAAGGGATCTCAGTTTAACCTAATTGGAAAGGATTTTGGTTCTGGTTAGAGGGGATTGCCGAAAGGAATCTCAGTCTAGCCCAACCCTACACATTCCTTGGTTATGGTTAAAGGGGATCGACGAAAGGGATCTCAGTTTAACCTAATTGGAAAGGATTTTGGTTCTGGTTAGAGGGGATTGCCGAAAGGAATCTCAGTCTAGCCCAACCCTACACATTCCTTGGTTATGGTTAAAGGGGATCGACGAAGGGATCTCAGTTTAACCTAATTGGAAAGGATTTTGGTTCTGGTTAGAGGGGATTGCCGAAAGGAATCTCAGTCTAGCCCAACCCTACACATTCCTTGGTTATGGTTAAAGGGGATCGACGAAAGGGATCTCAGTTTAACCTAATTGGAAAGGATTTTGGTTCTGGTTAGAGGGGATTGCCGAAAGGAATCTCAGTCTAGCCCAACCCTACACATTCCTTGGTTATGGTTAAAGGGGATCGACGAAAGGGATCTCAGTTTAACCTAATTGGAAAGGATTTTGGTTCTGGTTAGAGGAGATTGCCGAAAGGAATCTCAGTCTAGCCCAACCCTACACATTCCTTGGTTATGGTTAAAGGGGATCGACGAAAGGGATCTCAGTTTAACCTAATTGGAAAGGATTTTGGTTCTGGTTAGAGGAGATTGCCGAAAGGAATCTCAGTCTAGCCCAACCCTACACATTCCTTGGTTATGGTTAAAGGGGATCGACGAAAGGGATCTCAGTTTAACCTAATTGGAAAGGATTTTGGTTCTGGTTAGAGGAGATTGCCGAAAGGAATCTCAGTCTAGCCCAACCCTACACATTCCTTGGTTATGGTTAAAGGGGATCGACAAAGGGATCTCAGTTTAACCTAATTGGAAAGGATTTTGGTTCTGGTTAGAGGGGATTGCCGAAAGGAATCTCAGTCTAGCCCAACCCTACACATTCCTTGGTTATGGTTAAAGGGGATCGACAAAGGGATCTCAGTTTAACCTAATTGGAAAGGATTTTGGTTCTGGTTAGAGGGGATTGCCGAAAGGAATCTCAGTCTAGCCCAACCCTACACATTCCTTGGTTATGGTTAAAGGGGATCGACGAAGGGATCTCAGTTTAACCTAATTGGAAAGGATTTTGGTTCTGGTTAGAGGGGATTGCCGAAAGGAATCTCAGTCTAGCCAAACCCTACACATTCCTTGGTTATGGTTAAAGGGGATCGACAAAGGGATCTCAGTTTAACCTAATTGGAAAGGATTTTGGTTCTGGTTAGAGGGGATTGCCGAAAGGAATCTCAGTCTAGCCCAACCCTACACATTCCTTGGTTATGGTTAAAGGGATCGACGAAAGGGATCTCAGTTTAACCTAATTGGAAAGGATTTTGGTTCTGGTTAGAGGGGATTGCCGAAAGGAATCTCAGTCTAGCCCAACCCTACACATTCCTTGGTTATGGTTAAAGGGGATCGACGAAGGGATCTCAGTTTAACCTAATTGGAAAGGATTTTGGTTCTGGTTAGAGGGGATTGCCGAAAGGAATCTCAGTCTAGCCCAACCCTACACATTCCTTGGTTATGGTTAAAGGGGATCGACGAAGGGATCTCAGTTTAACCTAATTGGAAAGGATTTTGGTTCTGGTTAGAGGAGGATTGCCGAAAGGAATCTCAGTCTAGCCCAACCCTACACATTCCTTGGTTATGGTTAAAGGGGATCGACAAAGGGATCTCAGTTTAACCTAATTGGAAAGGATTTTGGTTCTGGTTAGAGGGGATTGCCGAAAGGAATCTCAGTCTAGCCCAACCCTACACATTCCTTGGTTATGGTTAAAGGGGATCCACGAAGGGATCTCAGTTTAACCTAATTGGAAAGGATTTTGGTTCTGGTTAGAGGGGATTGCCGAAAGGAATCTCAGTCTAGCCCAACCCTACACATTCCTTGGTTATGGTTAAAGGGGATCGACGAAAGGGATCTCAGTTTAACCTAATTGGAAAGGATTTTGGTTCTGGTTAGAGGGGATTGCCGAAAGGAATCTCAGTCTAGCCCAACCCTACACATTCCTTGGTTATGGTTAAAGGGGATCGACGAAGGGATCTCAGTTTAACCTAATTGGAAAGGATTTTGGTTCTGGTTAGAGGGGATTGCCGAAAGGAATCTCAGTCTAGCCCAACCCTACACATTCCTTGGTTATGGTTAAAGGGGATCGACAAAGGGATCTCAGTTTAACCTAATTGGAAAGGATTTTGGTTCTGGTTAGAGGGGATTGCCGAAAGGAATCTCAGTCTAGCCCAACCCTACACATTCCTTGGTTATGGTTAAAGGGGATCGACGAAGGGATCTCAGTTTAACCTAATTGGAAAGGATTTTGGTTCTGGTTAGAGGGGATTGCCGAAAGGAATCTCAGTCTAGCCCAACCCTACACATTCCTTGGTTATGGTTAAAGGGGATCGACGAAAGGGATCTCAGTTTAACCTAATTGGAAAGGATTTTGGTTCTGGTTAGAGGGGATTGCCGAAAGGAATCTCAGTCTAGCCCAACCCTACACATTCCTTGGTTATGGTTAAAGGGGATCGACGAAGGGATCTCAGTTTAACCTAATTGGAAAGGATTTTGGTTCTGGTTAGAGGGGATTGCCGAAAGGAATCTCAGTCTAGCCCAACCCTACACATTCCTTGGTTATGGTTAAAGGGGATCGACGAAGGGATCTCAGTTTAACCTAATTGGAAAGGATTTTGGTTCTGGTTAGAGGGGATTGCCGAAAGGAATCTCAGTCTAGCCCAACCCTACACATTCCTTGGTTATGGTTAAAGGGGATCGACGAAGGGATCTCAGTTTAACCTAATTGGAAAGGATTTTGGTTCTGGTTAGAGGAGATTGCCGAAAGGAATCTCAGTCTAGCCCAACCCTACACATTCCTTGGTTATGGTTAAAGGGGATCGACGAAAGGGATCTCAGTTTAACCTAATTGGAAAGGATTTTGGTTCTGGTTAGAGGGGATTGCCGAAAGGAATCTCAGTCTAGCCCAACCCTACACATTCCTTGGTTATGGTTAAAGGGGATCGACAAGGGATCTCAGTTTAACCTAATTGGAAAGGATTTTGGTTCTGGTTAGAGGGGATTGCCGAAAGGAATCTCAGTCTAGCCCAACCCTACACATTCCTTGGTTATGGTTAAAGGGGATCCGAAAGGGATCTCAGTTTAACCTAATTGGAAAGGATTTTGGTTCTGGTTAGAGGGGATTGCCGAAAGGAATCTCAGTCTAGCCCAACCCTACACATTCCTTGGTTATGGTTAAAGGGGATCGACGAAAGGGATCTCAGTTTAACCTAATTGGAAAGGATTTTGGTTCTGGTTAGAGGGGATTGCCGAAAGGAATCTCAGTCTAGCCCAACCCTACACATTCCTTGGTTATGGTTAAAGGGGATCGACGAAGGGATCTCAGTTTAACCTAATTGGAAAGGATTTTGGTTCTGGTTAGAGGGGATTGCCGAAAGGAATCTCAGTCTAGCCCAACCCTACACATTCCTTGGTTATGGTTAAAGGGGATCGACGAAGGGATCTCAGTTTAACCTAATTGGAAAGGATTTTGGTTCTGGTTAGAGGGGATTGCCGAAAGGAATCTCAGTCTAGCCCAAACCCTACACATTCCTTGGTTATGGTTAAAGGGGATTCTCAGTTTAACCTAATTGGAAAGGATTTTGGTTCTGGTTAGAGGAGATTGCCGAAAGGAATCTCAGTCTAGCCCAACCCTACACATTCCTTGGTTATGGTTAAAGGGGATCGACGAAGGGATCTCAGTTTAACCTAATTGGAAAGGATTTTGGTTCTGGTTAGAGGGGATTGCCGAAAGGAATCTCAGTCTAGCCCAACCCTACACATTCCTTGGTTATGGTTAAAGGGGATCGACGAAAGGGATCTCAGTTTAACCTAATTGGAAAGGATTTTGGTTCTGGTTAGAGGAGATTGCCGAAAGGAATCTCAGTCTAGCCCAACCCTACACATTCCTTGGTTATGGTTAAAGGGGATCGACGAAAGGGATCTCAGTTTAACCTAATTGGAAAGGATTTTGGTTCTGGTTAGAGGGGATTGCCGAAAGGAATCTCAGTCTAGCCCAACCCTACACATTCCTTGGTTATGGTTAAAGGGGATCGACGAAAGGGATCTCAGTTTAACCTAATTGGAAAGGATTTTGGTTCTGGTTAGAGGAGATTGCCGAAAGGAATCTCAGTCTAGCCCAACCCTACACATTCCTTGGTTATGGTTAAAGGGGATCGACAAAGGGATCTCAGTTTAACCTAATTGGAAAGGATTTTGGTTCTGGTTAGAGGAGATTGCCGAAAGGAATCTCAGTCTAGCCCAACCCTACACATTCCTTGGTTATGGTTAAAGGGGATCGACGAAGGGATCTCAGTTTAACCTAATTGGAAAGGATTTTGGTTCTGGTTAGAGGGGATTGCCGAAAGGAATCTCAGTCTAGCCCAACCCTACACATTCCTTGGTTATGGTTAAAGGGGATCGACGAAGGGATCTCAGTTTAACCTAATTGGAAAGGATTTTGGTTCTGGTTAGAGGGGATTGCCGAAAGGAATCTCAGTCTAGCCTAACCCTACACATTCCTTGGTTATGGTTAAAGGGGATCGACAAAGGGATCTCAGTTTAACCTAATTGGAAAGGATTTTGGTTCTGGTTAGAGGGGATTGCCGAAAGGAATCTCAGTCTAGCCCAACCCTACACATTCCTTGGTTATGGTTAAAGGGGATCGACAAAGGGATCTCAGTTTAACCTAATTGGAAAGGATTTTGGTTCTGGTTAGAGGAGATTGCCGAAAGGAATCTCAGTCTAGCCCAACCCTACACATTCCTTGGTTATGGTTAAAGGGGATCGACAAAGGGATCTCAGTTTAACCTAATTGGAAAGGATTTTGGTTCTGGTTAGAGGGATTGCCGAAAGGAATCTCAGTCTAGCCCAACCCTACACATTCCTTGGTTATGGTTAAAGGGGATCGACGAAAGGGATCTCAGTTTAACCTAATTGGAAAGGATTTTGGTTCTGGTTAGAGGGGATTGCCGAAAGGAATCTCAGTCTAGCCTAACCCTACACATTCCTTGGTTATGGTTAAAGGGGATCGACAAAGGGATCTCAGTTTAACCTAATTGGAAAGGATTTTGGTTCTGGTTAGAGGAGATTGCCGAAAGGAATCTCAGTCTAGCCCAACCCTACACATTCCTTGGTTATGGTTAAAGGGGATCGACAAAGGGATCTCAGTTTAACCTAATTGGAAAGGATTTTGGTTCTGGTTAGAGGGGATTGCCGAAAGGAATCTCAGTCTAGCCCAACCCTACACATTCCTTGGTTATGGTTAAAGGGGATCGACAAAGGGATCTCAGTTTAACCTAATTGGAAAGGATTTTGGTTCTGGTTAGAGGAGATTGCCGAAAGGAATCTCAGTCTAGCCCAACCCTACACATTCCTTGGTTATGGTTAAAGGGGATCGACAAAGGGATCTCAGTTTAACCTAATTGGAAAGGATTTTGGTTCTGGTTAGAGGAGATTGCCGAAAGGAATCTCAGTCTAGCCAACCCTACACATTCCTTGGTTATGGTTAAAGGGGATCGACAAAGGATCTCAGTTTAACCTAATTGGAAAGGATTTTGGTTCTGGTTAGAGGGGATTGCCGAAAGGAATCTCAGTCTAGCCCAACCTACACATTCCTTGGTTATGGTTAAAGGGGATCGACAAAGGGATCTCAGTTTAACCTAATTGGAAAGGATTTTGGTTCTGGTTAGAGGGGATTGCCGAAAGGAATCTCAGTCTAGCCCAACCCTACACATTCCTTGGTTATGGTTAAAGGGGATCGACAAAGGGATTCTCAGTTTAACCTAATTGGAAAAGGATTTTGGTTCTGGTTAGAGGAGATTGCCGAAAGGAATCTCAGTCTAGCCTAACCCTACACATTCCTTGGTTATGGTTAAAGGGGATCGACAAAGGGATCTCAGTTTAACCTAATTGGAAAGGATTTTGGTTCTGGTTAGAGGAGATTGCCGAAAGGAATCTCAGTCTAGCCCAACCCTACACATTCCTTGGTTATGGTTAAAGGGGATCGACAAAGGGATCTCAGTTTAACCTAATTGGAAAGGATTTTGGTTCTGGTTAGAGGGGATTGCCGAAAGGAATCTCAGTCTAGCCCAACCCTACACATTCCTTGGTTATGGTTAAAGGGGATCGACAAAGGGATCTCAGTTTAACCTAATTGGAAAGGATTTTGGTTCTGGTTAGAGGAGATTGCCGAAAGGAATCTCAGTCTAGCCCAAACCCTACACATTCCTTGGTTATGGTTAAAGGGGATCGACAAAGGGATCTCAGTTTAACCTAATTGGAAAGGATTTTGGTTCTGGTTAGAGGAGATTGCCGAAAGGAATCTCAGTCTAGCCCAACCCTACACATTCCTTGGTTATGGTTAAAGGGGATCGACAAAGGATCTCAGTTTAACCTAATTGGAAAGGATTTTGGTTCTGGTTAGAGGGATTGCCGAAAGGAATCTCAGTCTAGCCCAACCCTACACATTCCTTGGTTATGGTTAAAGGGGATCACGAAGGGATCTCAGTTTAACCTAATTGGAAAGGATTTTGGTTCTGGTTAGAGGAGATTGCCGAAAGGAATCTCAGTCTAGCCCAACCCTACACATTCCTTGGTTATGGTTAAAGGGGATCGACAAAGGGATCTCAGTTTAACCTAATTGGAAAGGATTTTGGTTCTGGTTAGAGGAGATTGCCGAAAGGAATCTCAGTCTAGCCCAAACCTACACATTCCTTGGTTATGGTTAAAGGGGATCAACGAAGGATCTCAGTTTAACCTAATTGGAAAGGATTTTGGTTCTGGTTAGAGGGGATTGCCGAAAGGAATCTCAGTCTAGCCTAACCCTACACATTCCTTGGTTATGGTTAAAGGGGATCGACAAAGGGATCTCAGTTTAACCTAATTGGAAAGGATTTCGGTTCTGGTTAGAGGAGATTGCCGAAAGGAATCTCAGTCTAGCCTAACCCTACACAGTTCCTTGGTTATGGTTAAAGGGGATCGACAAAGGGATCTCAGTTTAACCTAATTGGAAAGGATTTTGGTTCTGGTTAGAGGAGATTGCCGAAAGGAATCTTAGTCTAGCCCAACCCTACACATTCCTTGGTTATGGTTAAAGGGGATGGACAAAGGGATCTCAGTTTAACCTAATTGGAAAGGATTTTGGTTCTGGTTAGAGGAGATTGCCGAAAGGAATCTCAGTCTAGCCCAACCCTACACATTCCTTGGTTATGGTTAAAGGGGATGGACAAAGGGATCTCAGTTTAACCTAATTGGAAAGGATTTTGGTTCTGGTTAGAGGGGATTGCCGAAAGAAATCTCAGTCTAGCCCAACCGTACACATTCCTTGGTTATGGTTAAAGGGGATCGACGAAGGGATCTCAGTTTAACCTAATTGGAAAGGATTTTGGTTCTGGTTGAAGGGGATCGGCGAAAGTATCTCAGTTCAGTCTAACCACACAAACCTTGGTTATGGTTAAAGGGGATCGGCGAAGGGATCTCAGTTTAACCAAATTGGAAAGGATTTTCTTTTTGGTTGAAGGGGATCAGCGAAAGAATCTCAGTTCAGTCTAACCACAAAGACCTTGGTTATGGTTAAAGGGGATCAACGAAGGGATCTCAGTTTAACCTAATTGGAAAGGATTTTGGTTGTGGTTTAAAGAGATCTCCAAAAGGGAGCACAAGATGACTAAATTTTGATCATATTTTTTGGGGTCGAGGAGGATTACTGTAAAAGACAAGTTCTAAATCAATCAAGCTTCAACCAGATTAATTTCAGGAGTTCTGTTTTGAGTTTATCTTTATAAAACTTATTGCGCAAAACCCTTGCTTCGTAAGCATTATAAAGAGGGGGCATCTGTTGTAACCCATTTTTGGGTCCCCAAATAAATGAAATAAAATAAATAGCCAAAAGAGGTTAGAAAAATAACAGGAGGCAGAAGCGCTCAGCAAATGGTCAGAAAAATCGGTCAAGGAGTTTAAAAAATACAAAGATGGATTTTTGACAATATATTCTTGAATGATTGAGAGCCCTACTGAGAAGGAAAATTTGAATTTTGAGGAGAAAAGCCCAAATTTGGATGTTTATGGACTTATTTGGATTTTTATTCGAATTTATAGGAGTTTTGATTGCAAGAAAAATTGTTTTTAAGTCAATTTGGGCTTTAATTGGAAGAAATTTAAGTTCTGGGGCCAAAATATATTTTTTAGGAATTTATTAGGCCAAATCAGGGGCTTAATTGAATAAATATTGAAGTTTAATGGCCAATTAGGGGTTTAATTGTGAAAAACCGAAACCAAGGACTAATTTGGAAGAACCGGGTAAATAGAGGGGGCTGTTTTGCTTTGGATCAGGGCCTAATTGAAGGAATTAGAAGTTTATTGATCAATTGAGGGCTTAATTGCATAAATCAGAGGCCAGGGACCAAAGTGAAAAACGCGGCCAACAAGAGGGACGGGGACCGAATTTGGCGGGACGCAATTGAATTTTATTCTTGATTGAAGGACTCGATTGAAGGACTTAATAGAACAAATGATAAATTAAGGACTGATTCAAAAAAATGTTCTGGCGCCTTTATTTTAAAATGAAACGGCGCGTTTTATCCAAAATGACGTCGTTTCATGCATAATAATAATAAAAAAAGAGACCGAACGGTGTCGTTTTGAACGGCACTGTTCACTTTCTTCTTCCCCCGAACATTACAGCGGGGAAGAAGGAAAAGTTTGTATTTTTTAATTTTTTTTACAGGTCCCTCTTGCCACCGATCGACCGAGGCCCCACACCGGTGGGCCACCGACAGAAGACGCTGGCCGACCACCCGCCGCGCTGCCGAAGCCGAGGGAGGCCTGCCTGGACAGCCGCTCCTCGGCCCACTCCTCGACCCGCTCCTTGGCTCCACGGTGAAGCCACGCCCCATGGTTCTATAAATAGAGAACCGAAAGGGAGAAAAAAAAAAAAAAAGAACAGAAGAGGAACCCGAAGAAAACTAAGAAAAATCGAAGAGAGAAAAGAGAGGAGAAAAAACCGAAAGGGAGGAGAGAGAGAACGAAAGAGAGAGAAGCTAGAAGGAACCAAACAAACAAAAAACGAGAAGAAAGAGAGAAGCAAAAAGGGAATACCTGAACAGACCGAAAACAAAAGGAAAAAACGAAACGAAAATACAGAATAGGGAGAAGTCTCTCGCCGCCGTTCGAACCGCCACAGCACCGCCCGGAGCCGCCGTACGCGAACCACGCCACCGCAGCACCACCAGCGACCGCCTCCTCCACGCCAGGTAACGTCCTCACCCCCCCTACATTTCGTTTTGGTTAACAGCGTCTTCCTCTTGCATGCATAATCTTGTTACATGCAGGAGGATGGGAGGGGAAAATTAATTCCCCTCCCCGTTTTTTTTTTCTTCTCTCCTGGGCCAGACCGGTTCTGGCCCAGCCTTTAGGTCTGGGCCGGGTCCGGCCCAGACCAGAAGAAGCATGATGGCCTGTTGGGCCGAGATCGGCCCAACCCAGTATGGGCCGAGTTCGGCCCAACCTTTCTTTGTGTGGGCTGAGTCCGGCCCGTTTATTTGGGCCGGCCTAGCCCGAATTATTTTTATATTATATATTATATAATATGTTATAATATATGTGTGTATATATGTATATATATATAAAAAAAATATAATAATTAAAAATATATATTTTTTGAAAAAATCTTAAAAAATATTGTTGATTTTTTCTGCATATTTTTGTCAAAGTGGTTCAATGTTGGTTTGTATTTTTATACCGTAAAAGATACAAAACCAGTGTTAAAAATACCCGGTTTTCGTCAAAATATCAAAGATTTTCAGAATAAAAAATGTTTTTTGCTTTCAAAAAAAATTCTAAAAAGTCTCTAAAATTGTTGTTGATTTTTCTGCATATTTTTATCAAAGTGGATTAATATTGGGTTGTATTTTTTATACCGTAAGGATACAAGCTCAGTATTAAAATACCTGATTTTCGTCAAAAGCATAAAAAAATAATATTTTCCAAAAAAAATTGTTTTTGTTTTAAAATACGGCCTAGTCTCTCCAATATATATATATAAATATTATAACATCATATTTTCACACAACAAAGAAAATTTCAAAACAATATATGTATTAGCATGCATTTTGGCTTTAATAACCAGTTTATTCAAGCCATGAGAACTAGGCCAATATTTCAAAAATTCTAAAAAAATCTTTTGTTTTCTTTTAGTATTTGGGATTACGAATTTATACGTAAAACGTATTCCTAAATATTATTGAAAAAGTTTTGGTATAGACGTTAGAACGGTTAGGATTTTACCCGATAAGATAAAGACCTTCTTACCGAGGAGGATTTTTCTTGAACCATAGACAGACCAACAAGTAGAAGTACAATAACACTTTAGTTTTATCAGACAATAAAACAATGCAGCTTACCTTAGGTAGGGCGTATTTGGGGTGCTAATACCTTCCCTTTACGCAACCAGTCCCCGTACCCGATCTCTGAGACCAGTTAGGGTTCCTAGTGACCAAAATACTAGGTGGCGACTCCTATTCCATTTTCTACAAAAAAAAAAAAAAAAGATAATATTTTCTTGTATCCCCATAGATATAGATAGATTTACTTTGTAGATTAAGAAAATGGAAAAACATGTTATTTTTCGCCGCGACGCCGCACACGTGCGACATTTTATTTAATTTATTTTTCTAGAACTTGACTTTCAGTCCCAAATGCGTTTTTCTAAATATTTCTTGCTCCCTCCGGTCTCTTCGATGAACTTAGAACGATTCCTTCCTTTGACCCGTTCCAATAATTATAAATAGATACCCTCATCCCTCACGTCAATTGCGTTAACAGATTCCCAAAATCAGAGACTAGTAGCAGAATTCAGGTCTCTAAACTTCGTGAAATCACCATAGCGATCGTGTATTAGCCCAATTAACAGACAGTCACCGAAATGATTTAAACAAATTATTCATCACCTAATAAATTCTTATAAAATAATTTATGATTGATAGAAGTGTTAAAAAAAAAAAAATACTTTTGACAAGTAGAAGAGACCAAGAAAAAATAAATAGTAGAAGAGACCATGATCGCGATATGGCAAATGGGTGCTTCTGTATCATGGGAGCAACCCAAACCCACAGGGAAAAACTTGTTGGAAACCATGAAAAAATAAATAAATAATAGAAATCAAAGAAATACTCTTGATATCATGTAAAAACAAAATGAAAATTGTATATTTCATGTATCTCACAAAAAGTATTGAGGATATTTATACAAGCCTATACTACTACCCCAATGGAAAATACAATCAAAGGATTTTTGTTACATATATTTGGCCACAAATCAGTCAAAGATAATTACTTGTGTTTCTAGGTTTGCATCTTTCACATATTTACTCTAGTTTGGAGATGTGTTTTGAATCAGACCTGAAGTAGCCAAAATATCCAAATCTAACCAGTATATTCATATCAGCTAATTTACACCTAGCAGTACATATGCGAAAAGAGAGCGTCAGACCACATTGCTGCTTTATTGGGTGTCAGAATCTGGAATATTTACAACTTCAATTTCAGCTGGTGGTGAGGGCTGAAGATTCTCTGGAGTGTCTTCAGGATTAGAGAGTTCCAAATTGGAAGAGTTCCATTCATGGATATCAGGGGAAGGATCAGAAATTGGAGATTCTCCTGGAGTAACAGTCTCTCCATGATAGATATACCTTGCTAGAGCAACTGTTTTTCCCCAAACACTCTTATCACTTGGAGTTGCATTGCCTCTGTCCTCCACTTCTTGTTTATAGTAGTTTTTCAGCAATTGAAACAGAAATAGGAGAAAACAAATGGTGGAAGTGGCACCGGTTATAACGTAGATACCCCAGAAGTTTTGCAGGCTCAAGCTTCCAGTTATATCATTATCAGTTGCATTGCTCAAGCACTCTCGCGACGGAGCAAACCACTTTTCTTCCAAACGTTTTAGTTCTCCATCTTCTGATAGCTTCAGGATCGCTTTGGAAAAATCTGGGGCGATAGGAGAGCCTTTCTGAAATACCTGGAAACAGAATCAGAGCAGTATTCAATCAGTCACTTGTGCAGGGAAATGCATCTTTGAAAGAGTGCTAGTAATTGCTTGACTATTTAACTGAAATTTTTTATGGTAATCTGTCATGAACTCACAAAGCCTAGTCCGCCAAATCTGTAGGTAGGTGTGGTTGCACTATATCGCTTGCAGTGATGACTGATGAAAACTTTCTCATATGGGAGTTCGAGAAAGGCTGCAGATATGTTGGCACTGTCAAATTCTCCTTCATAGCTGTATTCAGAGCTAACATTCTTGATGTTCTCTGGTTCGAATCCAAGCACATTCCGCAGATAATTCCTTACAAATGAATCTCCATCACAGCCAACTTTTAAGCTGTTCCTTTTCAGCCACTCAATATCAGTAACATTTGGCTGCAGACGTCGGACAGTCAGCATTGAAGAAAGACTGGCAGTGTAGCTCGAAGTTAAGATCAATACTACGAAAAGCCACACGAGAAGAACCACTCTGGTGAGGTTACTGTATATCTTCTCCCCTGCATAAAAATTTAAATCTTATGAATTTTCTCTACCGTAGCTATATAAATGTCAACGATTGATTATAATGTTATCTCATGCAGTAAGAAATGCAGCTGCCAAAGCTGGATGAGATGCATTTTCTCTGGTGCACACTTAAGACACTTGTGTGGATAGCACATTAAACTATTCTAGTTTTACTGTTTCTCGAAAGCAACTTACTGTGTGCAAAATAAAGAGAGGAGAAAGTAAACCAGAGAGCTGTGCCAATCTGATTCTTCCATGGGCCGTTGAATTCAGGATTGGTGTGATGCTCCAAGAACCACACTATGAACTGTTGGTGGGAGAAACCAATTGTGGTGGCTTTGAAACATTCAGAGGGGATAAAACACACTGTTTTATTACAAAATCCAAAGCTTACAATTAACAACAAAACTCACAATACACACCCTCTCTTTCTCTCTAGTGTTTCTCTCTATTCTCTCCACACACATTACAAAAGCTGGACACTCTATTTATACATGAAATTAAAACAAGAAAATTCAAACTTCAAGTGTGAAGGCGGCTGGCGGCTGTGGAGGCTGGTGGCTGGCGGCTGCGGCTGATGGCTGGTTGGTTAGTGGCAGCTGGTGGCTGGCTGGGCGGTGGTTGCCTTCCTTGACCTTCTAGATTGAGTTTAGATTCAACAAATCTCCCCTTTAAACTCAATCGAGGGATGTCATGCCAAGCATGAATACTTCTCCCTTCAATGCCTTCTCTCTGCTTATAGCCTTTATCCACTAATTTGGCTTTCGTCTTGTAGACCCATTTGACACCTATTGCTTTCTTCTTTTCTGGTGGATAAGTCAGCTTCCAGGTATCTTTCTTCTCAATGGCATGTATTTCTTCATCCATTGCTTTAATCCATTTCTCTTCTGTGACAGCTTTATTGAAGGTTAATGGGTCACTATCTGCATGGAAACAAAACAAAGTTGTATCTTCCATTACCTGAGTGGTATCGTACAACTCTTCAAGATTTCGCATCCTTCTTGGTCCTTCTGATGAGGATGTTGATGGTGGTGTTGATGATGATGCTCCTGGTGTGTTTCTCCTGTTGAATACAGGGAAACTGTGTGCCGGACTTTGTGGTTCAGCTGCTGGCACAATCGGTTCTTCGACAAGTACTGTTAGTACTTCTTCACCTTCAAGGATCAAATCAGTGTTGATCCATCTGATTGCTTCTTGATCACCATTCCATTCCCAAGATTTATCTTCTTCAAAGATAACATCTCTACTCGTAATCACCTTCTTCGTGATGGGATTATACAGCCTGTATCCCATCCTTCTTTCACCATATCCGACAAAGATGCATTTCTCGCTCTTATCATCGAGCTTTCTCCTTCTTTCATCTGGGATCTTTGCATATGCCACACAACCAAAGACTCGTAGATGAGTAACACTTGGTTTGTGACCACTCCATGCTTCTTCTGGAATGACTCCTTGTAGACTTCTGGTCGAGCAGCGATTTAGTAGATACACTGCACATGATACAACTTCAGCCTAGTATTGCTTGGGCAATTTCTTTGCTTTGAGCAGACTTCTTGCCATGTCAAGAATCGTTCGATTCTTCCTTTCTGCTACACCATTCAGCTGTGGTGTATAAGCTGGTGTCGTCTGATGTCGGATACCTTGTTGTGTACAAAAGGCTTCAAAATTATTGGCTGTATATTCTCCACCTTGATCAGATCTCACGGTTCTGATCATGTAGCCACTTTGCTTCTCCACAATTGCTTTAAAATCTTTAAAACAATTGAATACTTCTGACTTCCTCTTCAGAAAGTATATCCACGTCTTCCTACTAAAATCATCAATAAAAGTGAGGAAGTACCTATTTTGTCCAGTCGACATAGGCGTAATTGGGCCACACACATCTGTGTGTATTAACTCCAGTGGCCTCTTTGCTCTCCAGTTGACTTCTTTGGCAAAACTGGATCTGTGATGTTTGCTGAGGACACAACTCTCACAGACTTCATCTGGATGATCAATGTGAGGCAAACCTTTGACCATCTTCTTGCTTGCTAGCATCTTCAGACTTGTGAAATTCAGATGTCCAAGCCTCAGGTGCCAAAGCCATTCTTCACTGTTGGTGATGGCGCTCAAACACCTTGCTGTATCATACTGGATGTTCAAAGGAAACATCCTATTCTTGGACATTTTCACATAGGCCATTAATCTCCAATTGTTGTCTCTAATTGCCAGATGACAATTCTCCGAGTAAAAAGTATAGCCTCTCTCCAAAAGTTGACCTAAGCTGATCAGGTTCTGCTTTATGGCTGGGACATAATAGACATCGGCGATGTAGTTGGAATCGCCATTCTTCAACTTGACTGGGATGTTGCCTTTACCTTTAAATGGAACCTTTGTGGTATCTCCAAAAGTAACTAGACCTTGCTTGGTCTCATCTAGATCACTAAATAACTCTCGATAGCCGCACATGTGATTGCTGGCTCCAGTATCTAGATACCATATGTCCTCCTGCTTTTCACCAAGTCCTTGTTGGACAAGCAATGCAGCTGCTCATGTGTCCTCTTTTGCTGCAAAGTTGGCATGCTTACGTATCTCTAACGGAGCTTTCCTTCTGCATTCAATGCTATAGTGCCCAAATTGATTGCAACTATAACATTGGATATTCCTTTTGTCACGGTTATTGTAACCGCCTCCTCTTCCTCTAGGAGTGAATGCTTGTTGTCCTCGGCCTCCTCTGGTGGTGTTTCTGCCACCTCTTCCTCTAAAGCTTGTATTCCAAGAACCTCTTCCTTGGAATCTCTGGAATCCTCCTCTGGATTGTTGACTTTCTGCTTGAGTGGTGTATCCATTTGATGAAGTCTCCCCTTGCTCATATATGTCCTTGAGGGACAGCTTTGCTTGTAAGGCATGCTCAATTGCCTTATCTCCATTTCGCTTTACAATCTTCTGCTCATGAGCTTGCAAGGAACTCATAAGCTCATCCACAGTCAACTTGTCCACATCTTTGGACTCTTCAATTGTGACAACAACAAAATCAAATTTTGGATCTAGGGATCTCAAAATTTTCTCAGTAATTCGAGCATCGATGAGGGCTTCTCCATTTCTCCTCATCTGGTTGATTATCACCATAATCCTTGTGTGATAATCAGAAATAGACTCCGAGGACTTCATTTGCAACAACTCAAATTCTCCTCGCAAAGATTGAAGACGAATCTTCTTGATTCTATCAGCACCTTTGTAATTCTGTTGGAGAGCCTCCCATATATCATGTGATGTTTCAGCGAAAGCTATGATCTCGAATGTATCTTCATCAAGACCTTGGTAGATGATGGTCTTGGCTTTGTTGTCCTTTTTTCTGTTGACTTTCAGGGCTTGCTTCTGTGCCTCTTGTAAAGCATCTTCTCTTTCTTTGGACTCTGGTTCATCATAACCAGTTTGTACAATATCCAAACACTCTTGTGACCTAAGAAATGCCTTCAATCTGATGCACCAACTATCATAGTTGTCTTTGGTCAGCTTCGGGATGAGTGTATGTGTACCTTCTGTAGTCATTTTGCTCTTGGAATGACTATATCACCTCTTTGGAAGCTGAATTTGGCCAAACGGACACTGTAGATCGATCCGGAATGGTCCAAATAGTAGGGAACCAGTCTGACTTTGTAGAAATCGGGTCAGAAAATAGGTGAACCGGTCAAAAAACCAATTCTGTACGGCGGGCGGTTCGCTGGGTTGAACCGGGAATATTCGGGGAATATTCTCTCAGCGCGCTGGCGGCTCGGCTCGGCGCGGTGTACGACGCGACTTGTGGCTCGGCTGGACTCGGCGCTCGGCTCGGCTCAGACTTGGCTTACACGGCGCAGCTCGGCTTGAATATGGCGCGTGTGGACGTCAGTCGTCGTCTTCCTCTGGCGCGAGTGGTTGCGCGTGGTCTAACAGTGCAGAATCTTCAGGCGGCGCGTGTGGACTACCTCCGGCTCCGATCAGGCTGATTCTTGCGATAGTGAGTTCGTCTTGATGAGCACTACACTGTGGAATGATCAAAACTTGTTTGACCACTTTGAAAATTCGGATATACCCCAAAACTCTTCTGTTTTCCGACGAACGGGGCTCTGATACCAATTATTGGTGGGAGAAACCACTTGTGGTGGCTTTGAAACACTCAGAGGGGATAAAACACACTGTTTTATTACAAAATCTGAAGCTTACAATTAACAACAAAACTCACAATACACACCCTCGCTTTCTCTCTAATGTTTCTCTCTATTCTCTCCACACACATTACAGAAGCTGGGCACTCTATTTATACATGAAATTAAAACAAGAAAATTCAAACTTCAAGTGTGAAGGCGGCTGGTGGCTGTGGAGGCTGGTGGCTGGTTCGTTGGTGGCAGCTGGTGGCTGGCTGGGCGGTGGTTGCCTTCCTTGACCTTCTAGATTGAGTTTAGATTCAACATGAACGTTGTGTAGATCAATACGATACCAGTGACCAACCACATGTCCTTTGTAAACGGCTTCATAAACATCCATGCTGACTCTTTAGACACTTCTGGAACTATCATTGACAATCCTGATTCTGCATATGGTTGAGTAAACTCAACCTTTTCTGCTCTACGGGCTAGTATGGTTACATCGCCGACAAGGGCATCGTATGTCTTTTTAAAAAAAAAATTAGCACAAAAGATAAGCAAACTTTGTTATATAAAAAGCCTTGGAAATAAATATATGTTATTCTAGGTAGAGAAAAATTAAATCTACCCTCATGGGAGGTTACATCTATTTCTTTTATAGCTTTCGAGGTACGTCTTTTTCATGAAATGAAAAGGGTTCAATATAAGTTAAATATCTATTTTTTATCATGTTAAAATATCACTAATTTACTAGAATAGAATATTTCTAATTTATTAGAGTAAAATATATCTAATTGTGGATCTAGAAATTTACCAAACCCACACAAGTCTGAGCTCAGTACTTGTCTAAGGCTGAAGATTATGAGTCTAATAATTCTCTAGACCCAAGCGCTGAGCCGAGAGATGGTAAGTCCAGAGGTTCATCAGACCCAATCATTTCTAGAATTAGTATGCAGTTGAGTCTTGAGATAATGACTTGATAATTCAAAAAAGTCGTATATATTTGGGCTTCATACACTTTGATGAATTAAGTAATACTCTAAAAGACGTAAGGAAAGCACTGTAGTTTTCCCCACGTCTTTTTTACATAAGAGTTTCACTGTGCATTGTGTGCACAGTGAAACTCTTAACTGTTTTTTTTTTTTTAATTTTTTTTGTTTTTTTCCTGTTTTTATTTTTTTTTTTTTTGTTTTTTAGGCCTTTATGGGTTTTTTTTTTTGTTTTTTCTGTGTTTTTTTTTTCTTTTAATGAATTTTCTTTTGTTTAATTTAGTTTGTTAATGTGAATTTTTTTTATTTAATTATCAGATTTTCATGACATGGATCTCGGGTTTGACGGGCTAACCTGGTTTGACGAGTTAACCCAGATTTTTTTTTTTTGCTTTTTTCCTTTTTAATTAATTTTTTTTGTTTAGTTTAGTTTTTTTTTTTTTGTTTAACTCGTCGATTTTTTTTTATTTAGTTATCAAACTTTCATGATGCGAATCTCAGGTTTGACGGGCTAACCTAATTTGACGGGTTAACTCAGTTGATTCAGATTTTTTTTTTAATTTTTCCTCATTAGTAACAGGCTTATGTCTTTTGTTTTTTTATAATTTTTTTTTCGTTTAATTTAGGTTGTTAATATTCAATTTTTTTATATTTAGTTATCAAACTTTCATGACATAGATCTCGGGTTTGACAGGTAACCTGGTTTGATGGGTTAGTACAATTAATTATGAGTTAACCCATCAATTTTTTTTTTTCTATTTAGTTATCAAACTTTCACGACATGAATCCAAGGTTTGACTGGTTAACCTGGTTTAAAGGGTTAACCCAGTTAATTCAGATTTTTTTTTCTTTTTCTTCATTAGTTTTTTTCTTTTTAATTAATTTATTTAATTATCACACTTTTATGACATGACCTTGCAGCCAGACCCACATCCAAGGCTATTGGGTCTGGTATTGCAGCTAGACCTACTGGATCATGTAAGTTTAATATTATTATTAATATTAAAAATATTACTTTTGGGTCAAGCGTTATAGCCAAACCCAAGATTCTTAGATATAACTTTGCAGAAAGACCTAACACTTTTAAATCTTAACTGTTATTTTTATATTTTTTATACAAAAAAAAAAAAATAACCTGCGCCATCTAGTTATTAATCTAAACTTTGTTTATTTGTTCAAAATGGAGGACCCGGAAAAACAAAAAAAAATGTTAATGCCGGCTTTAGTTTGCAGCAGCAAATTATATTATTATCATTCCTGTTATTGTATAAAGATGTCAGTCTTGTCAGGTATTGTGATTAAGGGAATCACTTACAAACAAAAAATAAGACATAAAAAAATGGAAGCACAAAATAAATATTTAAGGATTAGAATAAAGCTATCATCTGTACTGCGTCATATGATCATCATCGAGTACTTCGAATATTTAGAAGAGGATCAAGTTCTTACCTTGTTGTACACGTGATGCACCAGATCATCATAGGTGCCATTGTAGGGAACAAATTGGTAAGGCAGATCATAACCCAGAACTTCTCGCACCTTACGGAAAAGTTCAATGCAGAAACCATTATATTCCTCTTTACCAGCATCGTTTGTTGATACTTTCACAAACTTCTCAAATGAGGTCCTACCAGGAACACCAATAATCATCCGCTTTGTATCAGTAGGCATCAACCAGCCTTTTGGATTACGCTGTAGGTCGCCCGGCCAAATCACCGGCCTTTTCAACCTTGTAGCATCTGTACTATTTTCAGCTCCACCTTTTGCCACCACAGGTTGGTTTGAGAATCCAAACTCAGGTATCCAGAAATCTAGCTCCCTGTATCCCCTTCCAACCACAATCACAATCCTCAGCATAGGGCTATGCAACAACTTACCTGCTTTGACATTTATCTCGCCGCTTAAACCAACAAAACTTGTTGTAAATATGTTATCCAGAAACGATTTTGGACTGCTAGTGTTACTAGACAGTCTGTCCATGGCCTGAGTGATGATAGCAATGCTGTCATGTGCTCGTAGAGCATAGAATCCTGGCTCATAGTAACCTTCCTCTGGATATTCAGATATGAATTTCTGCCGGAATTGGGTAAGAAACGTTTGGTAGGAACTTGTATTATCATAATAGTAGTTCTTAATTCCCAGAGCACCTTCCATGGAGTGGATAACAGAAGTGTTAACTATGTCCAAGAAACTTGTAACTCTATCTGTAAGTATCCATACCATGTCATTTCCTACAAGTCCCATCTTCTTAGCTTCTCTAAACAGATGAATCATCATGGGCAACGATGACTGGAGCACGATAAAAACCCGAGATTGTATTTTTTCACTTAGTAGTTTTGTCAGTTCTTCTTGAACAGCATCTTTTGGATCAGATACGAAGGAAAATGGTGGAAGAACCAAGTTATATTCAATCTCTGAACCAACATCTTGAAGAGCCTTAGATAGGAGAGCCAGCATGCCATCACCACCATATGCATAATCTTCGTAAACAGTTACAACCCTCCTCCAGTTATAAGATTGAATAACTGCTGCAATGCATTTTATTTGGTTAGAATCACTGTGAGCCATTCTTATCAAGAAAGGCCAACGAGATGATGCTAATGGTGGTGTTATGGCAGGTGCAGAAAATGAAATAACTGGAACTTTAAATTGGCTTCCAATATCAGCAACTAAAGCTGCCTCCTCCCATCTTTCCATACCAATAATCACTTCCACTTCATCCTCTTCAATCAACTTTTTAGCTGCAAGAATAATTCATGGAGCAACATTAGTGTAGACAGTAGTCACTCTTGTCATGGCTAAACGTTAAAAGTACATGGAACCAGATATCATAAAGTGAGACCAAAAAAGAAGAAGAATATTACCAGCAAGAGCAGCTTGAAGTGGGCTACTCCGGGAATCCTGAAAGTAAAGAGACAGCTTGTGATTTGGTGACCCATTGTTGAACTTTCGAACTGCTATTTCCATTGCTGTTTTCTCTTCTTTCCCGGTTCTTGAATTGATATCAATGATGGCGCCAATGTTTGTAACTTTACTATCATAGATGTCTTTACCTCCATGTGGGAGAGTAGTGACTAAAAAGGAGGCAGCTACAAGGAGCAGAAGCCACAATTTTGGGAGTTTGTTAAAAGTAAAGATAGGGAAAGTCATTAGAGCAGTTTCTTTGAAGCACATCATACTAGTCTTGGTAGTTTTGTTGTTGAAGTGATAACTTCTACTACATGCTTTTGGTTTATAGCATTTGAAATATGGTGATAGTCCGTGATCGGAGAGGAAGAAAGACACGCAATTTCGAGGAATTTACGCGTTATTTTGAGAGGAACAAAGACTCGGTTTGCTTGGAGCAAGTCAATGCTTTAATGAGAGAAATTAAGTACTCAGCTGTGTTTCATGATAAAAGAGAAGAGGCTGTCCTACAGTTCTGATAACGGTATGTATACTATCTATATAACGATAAAAGAGAAAAATAAGAGTTTGGGACATGTATGTGGGTTAATGGTTATCAGTCATCCACTGATCCTTACCTGGTACTTATAATTCCACTATTCATTTAATTAACTTTTCGATCTACTTGATGTTTTGCAGATGTTCTTTCGTACGAGGTCAGCCTTTGGATTTGATCTCAGCTTTGGAATCTTTTTTCTTAGATATTATTGAGATTGGAGTTTTTGGGGAAAAAAAGTGTAACTATTATTAGTTTTGTCTATTACAAGAAGCAAGATGGGCTCAAATGGAAACATCACAAGATAGACAACCATAACAAACAATACAAAATTCTACTGAATAGGTTACTGCATCAATGTTGTTAATTTATTATTGTGGAGTTCTGGTTTTCTTGGGCAGAACCTTGTAGCCATGCAATTTCCTTGCTACTGCCATTTTGACAGCTGTTTGTGTAGAAAATAATAGTGTCTACAAACTGAATTTTTCATTAATATTCTTCTCTTCGAAGGAGGAAATATATAGACAGAGCTCTGAATAAATAACAATTCTATTCTAAAAAAGTATAGTAATTTTATACAAGATTTGATATGACTTCATAATCAATCAAATTCACATAATTATTGTCTATACAAGATTTGATCTGAATATACAGCAATCGGATTACAAAATAATATTTGGTTTAGTTCTTATAATTAATTAGATTACAGAATCGCAACTCATCATGTAAACAACTTGCTGTTCTTGTACTCTTCTCAAAGTTGTCTTCCCTAACGCGCATGGTGCTCTAAAAAGAATGAAATTGCTCATCTAAATTCAAGGACTTGAATTCAACAAATATAACTTGTCATGTTATATAGAATCTTACTGAAAGCGTAGCAGTTTCAGCTGCTTGTTTCTAAACCGTGTTAGATGAGTGACGTTGTAGCACCTTGGTTTCCCATATTTATCAAGGATGTTTAGCTAATTCAGTCTAACTTGTGGAATAGATTGAGTCCAAGCAGGTGGTAAATGCGTAGATGTTAAGCAATTAAGGCTAAGCCTCTCCGTATGTAGGTGAACTGAAAAGTCTACTTCAAATTGTTAGAAATTGCACTGAAGGATTATTCTATCGACAGGTACGTACATCTATGATCCAACATTCTTGTATGGCATAGTTGCATGGAAAAGCAAAACCTAGCTTGTTTTGAAATTACACAGCAGGAGCTGGAATGAGTTGCCGAGCTTAAAACAGCAATGAACCGCTTGATGTTTTTTAACATAGCCAGCCCAACAAACGTTTTAAATTCTTTGGTCTTACATTTTCCTACCAACAGCATCGAGTGGTCCTCCTTGTCAGCTAGTGTTGTTAACTTCATGGTACTTCTGTCGCATTTCGATTCCTTGTACAGCGTAGTTAAACGGGCTTTAACTTCCAGGATCAATCCTCAGAGGCTTACCTTTCATCACCATGTTAAAATAGTATTTTACAATCTATTTTAGAATAAAACAATTTTAATACATCCACATGTGTTCCTTAATACGAATTATACATGTAACACTGATTGATGTCATCAGGTATTGGTGGACGTTGGATACTGAATTCTTACAAATTAATGAAGAAATTACTTATAAGAAAAGAAGTCAATCTCTCTCGGATCACTGTCAAAAATTAAAATAATACGTCGCATCATATACTAAATGAGTATTATATAATTGGAGGGTTTATATTCAATGAAACTGGAGGTGGAATTTCTAAGCATATAATAAATGCTTAGAAACTTGAAGGAAACTCAGCGTTGAAAAGGTTGCCAGAAGAAAGATTTTAAACAATAATTGCCTCCTTGTCTCCTTTGAAGATTGTTGATGTTATTAGAAACTAACTTATGTCCACACTTTTGTTGTGTGTGGTCTCATATCATGTGGTGGTGGGACCACCACATTAATTAAAAAGAGAGGCAGTTCGTTGCCTCAGTAGGAGATAGCAGAAATTTTAACAAAAGAGAGGAGAAAAATAGGAGAAAGAGAGGAAGTTGAGACAGCTGAATTGGCTGTCATTTTTCTTCAATTTCTAGCCTGTTTACCGTTGGATTGGGTTGAGATTTTGACAGTAGCTTCTAGACACATTACTCTTCATTCTGAATAATTGGATCGAAGATTAGTAGTGTGGAAGCTGAGCGTTTTAACAGAAAATAAGGCTGTCAGTGTTGTGAGTTTTTCTCAAATACTTCTCTCTTTAATCTTGTTGTATTCCAAGAATAGATTGTTATTGATTATATGTATGTTGTAGTCCTTAGTTAAATCTAAGAAAGAACAATTGTGAACCCATTATTTGTTGATAGTGGAAGTTTTTAGATGGACCACGGTCCCGTGATTTTTCTCGCATCGGGTTTTCCACTTAAAATTTTTTGTGTTGATTTGTGTAATTATTTGCATTATCTTGTTCATTGTTTGATTCTGATTTTGATTGCACAAAAAGAGAAAAGAATTGGAACTTGTATTCCACTGTATTGATTCAGATAGATTGATGTCCAGTTATTTGTTTCTAGTTTTCCCAATATAAATAAACGTCATACATCAGCCAGTTGGAATTTGGAAAAAATGCGGTCAGTGGACATAAATATAATTAATCCGGCAGTCCATTTAGCTAAAAACGAAAGGCACAAGCATTATATATTTTCTATAAAATTTATTTGCCTTTACTTAATAAAGATGCAATCTCTTTTTTCTTTCTTTTCAATTCGTGGATTTATTTAATTAATCAGGATATGTACATAAACAATGTTCATGAGTTAAGAGAGAAAGGAGGGACACCAAATCATATCCTGAGAGATAGTTTATACATCTAAATTCTAACCCTATTGAAAAATTATAGTGCTTAATTGATAAATAACTTCAACCACTATTGGAGTAATTAAGCGGAAATAATTAATATTCATAGGATCCTTGATCTGAGGATAAGTTCTTCATCTTCTTTTCATCTTAATTTGATCTTTATGTGAAATATGAAAGGAGTCAGGTCCAGTATTCCTATATATCATCCAAAATCATGACACAGTGACATGGTCGAGTAACGCATGTAGTCTCACAACACAATGATACCTAATCCTTAAAAGTGTGTGTGTGTTTTTTTTACTTTAGACATACACACACACACAAACACACACTACATCATTTAATAATTTTACCAACAAAATTTTTTCATTGGCATGAGATTACCATTCCATCAGTGAAGATTTTATCGATTAATTCACCGAAGGAATGCATCCGTCGATATAACATTCATTGGTAATTCCATCATCTATCACTAATTTTTTCGGTAAAAAAATAATTAAAAACCAATGGTTTTACAAAAGAAAAATACACTCCAAAAAAAATAATTTCCCCACTAGAAATATGCTGACGGAATATACCGACGGATTGATTCCGCTTGTATTCCCTTTGGTAGATCACCAACAGAAGTATTTCGTTGGTAATTGTATCATATTCAGTAAATATTTTCTAACTCTCTGGAAAATACCAACATAATAATTATGTCTATAAGTTTGTCCGTGATAATTAAAAAATATTTTTAGAAATAAAATTGTATAGAATAATAAAAAAAAGAAAATATTTAAACAAATACAATTGTATAAAATTGAAATATGTAAAAATAAAATTGAATAATATAAAATCCAAATATTCACTATAATTTTATTTGTATAAATAAAAATTAAACTAGAATAATGGCGGCGTTAGAGGAGGAGGAGGCTGGTCGTTCTCAAGATCATACGACCAAAAAGGGGGCGCACACGTACCACCTATCTGTGATCTCATGTTCATGACCATTTAGCAGAGTTGTTCATAATTTACCGAGTTTGCTCATATTTTTCGATGAGATGAGTCTTATGTTGTTGCAAGGCCACGAATTCCTGAGACTGGCTGCTCGATACCGATTAAGAGCTCCCAATAGTTAAGACACTACAGGCCGCCCGCAAGTTCTCAGTCGTAGTGTTGGAGAGTCCGTACTCCCGATTTCTATCGGGTCCACCAGATGATCTTGCCTTCATCCACAAATCCGGATCGAAATTCGAGTGGGTCGAAGGATTGTCCTTGTATCTCTCCCTCAATTAACTATTATGTCTCCTAAAAATTAAAAAAGAAATCATCAAATTCAATTTAAGAAAATAATAACTTATAAAAGAAATTGGTTAAACGAACATACCATGAAATGTTAAGTGCGGTTGTCGATGAACTGTTGCACCCCCTGTTGTTACCTGATTTTTCACCCACCTATTTGATAAATTTTTTTAAAAAAATCCAAAAATAGCAAAAAAAAAAATGAAAATCCAAAAAAATATGTTTTTAATATATTTTGCATCGTTTTTAGCATTTTCAACGTTGTCTAAGAAGAATTTTAATTTTCAAAGGTTTTTGGAACGCGTTCGACTTTTCTCGCGTCATTTTTAAAATCATTGATTTTCCTCTTTGAGTTGATGTTGATATTACTCGTTTTCAAAAATATAAAAAAATTTACAAAAATCAAATTTACAAAAAAATGAAAGTTAAGAGACCAAGTTAAAAAACCTAGCAACATTTTTCCTATAAATAATGGTCTCCTCAACACACTTAAGGAGAGGGTAATTTTGAGATTTGAGGGAAGAAAAATTCACAAAGGGGAGAGGGGCAGTTTGGAGAGAGAAAAAAAGAAGAAGGAGAAACCCTAAAAGCTGAACCTTTCTTCTCCCTCACAAAAAAAAGGTAGCCGCCGCCTTCCCCGACTTAGACCCCGTTGGGGGTCTTCTCCTTCACCCATCTCCTTAGCCGCCAGCCATCATCAGATTTCCTTTCTTCTCGCCAGCCAAACTCAGCCCAAAGATAACCGCCCCTCCCTCCACACTAGAGCCCCATCTTCTTCTCCCTCGTCCTCCGGTCTTCTCTACCAAAACAAACCAGAGCCGCCTCCCCTTTCCTTGGCCAAATCAGTCGCCTTCCCCTTCACTTCTCTCTCATTCGCTCCTTTCCTAGCCAGAGAACCAGCCACCGCTGATCTCCCTCCCTCATCCCCACAGACTCGGCCATATCCTCCTCTCTCAGCCGACCCATCAGCCTCCCCCTCTGGGTCAACGAACATACCCGACCACAGCAACTGGCTAGCCTGCCAAGACCAGATCAGAACCCCCGGTAACAGCTTGAACACAGCAGCGACACCCGTTGCTCCGGCCACCGTGGAGCACGCCACGTTCATAGAAGATCATGGCCACCAAAGTAAAGGCTCTCCTTCACAGTAGGATCGTCTCCGGAGGAGAAAAAAAGGGAACCAAAAGCAGATCTGTAAAAATGAAGAAATAAAATCGACTGGCTTGTGTGTTTTTCTTCTTGTGTAGGTGACGGTGGGTGTCACCGCCGGCAAGGAAAGGACGAGGGGAAGAAGTCGATCCAGACCCCCCTGTTGCTGGGTTTGGGTTTTCGCGCCGCCACTGTTCCCACGTCCAGAAACTCTACTGAACACTGTTCCGCAACTCCAGAAGTCTGTTTGCCACTTTTTTGAATAGTTTTTGGATTATTTTGTAATTTTTAAATTGTTTAATGTAATATTTGTGTAATTTTGAGTTTTTTGTAGTTTATACTTTGTGTAAATGTGGATGTAAAAAGAAAAAAAGAAAAAAAAAGAAAGAGAAAATAATAATAATAGAAAAAGAGTTGTGTGTGTGTTTGTATTTTTTTATATATATGTTATTGAATAAAAAAAAATGAATTTAATATTTTATTTTATATGCACAAATATCTAAAGGACAAATAAAAATCATGTTGTATTTTCCATAAAAATGTAGAACATGTATCTACATATATTCTGGGAACTAATAATTGATTTATCAAAGCCTTAGAATTGAGCTAAAATTTTATTTTTAAAATCACATCAAGTTCATGAAGCTTGAAAGTGAATGTGTGGTGTGTATTTTGTTTATGAATGTTTTTTGTTTTTTTATGATAAAATTGCAAGAATAAAGAAGAATTTAATTTTCTGATTTGCTCATGGATAAAGAATTATGAACTTACATGTAAGTTGTATTTTCTAAAATTTGATGAATGAATCGAATTTTAAAACTTCTTTAACACATCAAGTTCACGAAGCAGCTTACCTCAGGTAGGGTGCGTTAGGGGTGCTAATACCTTCCCTAACAACAACTAGTCCCTTACCCGTGAATCTCTGACAAGATCAGTACACCCGGGTTTCCTAGTAACCTTTAATGAAATACTAGGTGGCGACTCCAATGAACCAATCAAAGCAAACGAGAAGATGAAAAATCGCCAAGCCTAATGCTGCGCGGATTTTCCAACGTGCGGCAGAATGGCGACTCCACTGGGGACGTTATTGTTTTCAACATTATTGGACTAAGCTTTGTATATTTGATGTGTTTATGTTTTTGCATTTTTGTCTTATTTTATTTTTGTTTTATCCATGCATTTTGTAGAGTTGTCTCATGCATCACATAGTGTAATTTTTTAAATTCACACAATCTTCAGGTTAGGAGGTCACAACGTTTAATTTTTGTCTTATTTTATTTTTGTTTTATCCATGTATTTTGTAGAATTGTCTCATGCATCACATAGTGTAATTTTTTAAATTCACACAAGCTTCAGGTTAGGAGAGGCACTAGCAGCTTACCTTACGACTTTTAATCAAGGTTTAAGTTTGTGTAAACCTCAACTCTTCGTTGAGTGCGTAGACTGGTAATAGATGGACACGTGCCATCTCACTGCCTACTGACCCCTATATTGCCTTCAAGAAGGTAATCACTGGGACAACGAGGGACCCTTTTTAGAGACCAAGTAGTAAACCTCCCTTTTGTCTTACTTAAAAGGATTAGAACCTGCCTTTAGGATGTAAACGTCGTATACATTGTTTTGCATCAGCAAGCCCTTCTTGAAGCATCTTGAACTCAAGACTTATGGGTGACACAATGACCGTCGCTCAGAAAATTTTCATTGTAGAGTTTGTGCAAGAATCAAGATTCTTGTTTCATAATGCAAGAGTTGCGATCATATGTCACCTCTCGAAGGGCGAGTTCATCATATAGATCACATGTTCATACATTTATCATGCATGCACCGAGGTAGGTTCCCCCACACAAGCTGTGCTACATGCGATTGAAGAAAGATGATGGAAGCGAAGAAAGGTGTCAGATAGAGGCTCATTATCAGATTAAGGTTGAGAGCATCAAAGTTGAAGTAGCTAGACTCAGATCTGCTCGAACAAGTGTTGAGCATCAAATGGAAAGAGAATGTCTGCACAGTCTTCTGTGGGAACACTGCTTGTTCACGTCCAATTGAAGTTGTACCTCTCCTTTTCAGTCATGAACAACAACAACAATGCCTTCAGTCATTAACTAATGACAACTCTGGTTCTTGTCCAGTTGCACTGTTAAGTGTTCATCGCCTCCACATCATCTAATGGAACCAAATGACTACTAGCCTCTTATACATGGTGCATTAGTCTTCTTTGAAGTTACCCCAATTATGAGCTCAATTCCAGTTCAGCAACACAAGATGTTGGTTTGAAAAACCATGATTAGACACTGAACTTCTACGTGGTAGAGCTATCTCTGTAGAGATTTATTTGTGGATCTGCCAATGGAAAATGCAAAAGGGGATGTATTAATTACACATGCTTTGAAAATTTTTCCCACCAGTGGCACGAGCAAAACATTGTAGTAGGCAGAGGAGTCAGGCCTGGTATGAAAATATGAGTAGTCGTCGAACTTCAATGTTGTATAGCTCTCTCTACAAAAATCTGTTTATGATGCTGCAAGTTGAGAGTGCAAGAGGGGATTTACTAATTGCATATGCTACAAATATTTCTCTCATTAGTTTCAGCACGAAGAAACTGTAGCAGGTTGAAGAGCCAAGCTTGGTTTGAAAAACATGAGTAGACATCAAACTTCAACGTAGCAAAGATCTCTCGGTAGGAATCTGTTTGTGGATATGCAAGTGGGAAATCCAAGAAGGGATGTAGTGGTTTTAGATTGTCCATAATTGTTTCCTTCTAGTATCGGCATTAAAACGCAAAAGTGGTTATTTGCTGCACCATCAGTGAGGAATCAAAAAGGAAATAGAAGATGTAGATTCATCGGGTTCTCTTCCAATTTTGACAATGTGTGATTCCACACGCTTTTGTTTTTGTGCGTTGCCAGGATTACCTAGATATTGAGAGGTTTCCAATAATCCTAAAACAACAACAACAATATTGGGAAATTGACGGGCAATTATGTGGATTGCCAAAAAAATTGAACAAGCTATCAAGATGGGAAAGATTGAAGGTTCTGCCAAGGATTCCAGAGAAACGATGAGAGATGAATCAAAAGAAGACTCTGATGGTGGGAAACCTTAATTAGGTTAGTCTAGCCAAGTCTCGTTGTACCATTGACTACTCTAATGTCTTTGCCAAAGATAGACATTCATTTGCCATGTGGTATAATCCAGACAAGAGATGTGTTGTGATGGTGGGGTCCTCGACCATATCAATGGAATAGTTACAAGAATTTTAATTGAACAGTTACCATGTGAGTTTATTTACCAGCATCTGCTAGATTCCAGACTTTTACCTGTGTTGCGATGTCACGGTCGCACAAATTAATTACCCTAGCTTAAAACACACAAGATAGTATAGAGCAAGCAAGGGGTCGATCCCACGAGGAAGGTTTAGTTCAGATTTTTATGTTATATGTTATGCAATGGGGGGGTTTGATTTGCAATGATTTAAACTATGGAAGAAATTAAACTAGCAAACAAAATCAATTGAAACTGAAATATATCAAGAAAACAAACCTTGGTTGCAAGCACACATCCATCAACGGAAATTAGAACTGATCCTTGAAACGAAACTCCAGTTTATATTATGAATTTTATCTTTTCTTAATATTGGTTAATTAACGGATCCGCAGTATAACTAGCCCTAACCAACAAACAATCACAGTGTCCGCACTAATAATTAAATCCAATGGCAGCCTTAAGATCCAGATAAATTCATTAATCTTAACAACCAAGTTGTCAATTTGTGTTGCTTTGATCGAATGTTCTCCCTAAGTTTAATAACATAGTTCCGCTACAATTATCAAGCTTAGTTGCTTCACAAGTTTATATACCACAACTCAGGTTTTGATATCAAACTTAGCAATAGATTGTTCACAATAATAACTTAGAGTCCGCTCTAGCAATCATCAACAATCATAGGAAATATGCATAGGAAAACAAACATACTCATTCATAACATAAACTGAAAATAAAAGGAAGAATAAATCTCACGGTTCTTGAATTCCGAAGGTTTGTTGTGTCCTTGCAATCAAGAAAACGAGCTTAGCCTTGCATATCTATTGAACAACTACTCCTAAGGATGGAAGAATACATAATTTCTGATTTGTAGAGAGGAGAGTTTGTGTTTCTTCACTTCTTGCTGCCACCTCCTTCTCCTCTCCCTCTATTTATACACAAATTGTAAGTAAGAAAAATCAAAGTTCAAGTGTGAACATCAATAGATGATGGTAGTGTGAAGGCAGCTGGCGGCTGGCTGCTGAGCTGCTGGTTTGAGGTTGGTGGCTGACTTCCTTGACCTTCTAGAATATTTACTAGAGGAGCTAAATTGCTGGAAACACTTGTATGTCAGTTTGGATGCTTCTGGATGAAATTTGGATTCGTTTCTTCACGCAACCTGCTTACATTGAATTTTGAATTTTGAATGGGCAAAGGTCAACATTGGCAGACTGCGAGATTTGACTTTGAAGGAAGTGATTTCCATGATCTTTCTCTTTTTATTTTTCTTGCATTAGATTTCCAGAAAGGTATGGATGTTAGCTTTTTAATTCCATTGGAATCACTTTGTTTCGACCTCTAGAACTCACACTTAATACAAAACATCGACTAAACGTCAAGTCTGCCAATTACCTCCAATTTACTCCTTTTTGTATCTTTCATCCAAAAGTGCCTTCAAAACATAAACAAAGAATATCAAGGCATTTTATATAAATAACATACGCAAAACACTAGTTAAATACGGGTGAAACTATCGAATAATATGGTTACATCAAATACTCCCACACTTAGCTCTTGCTCGTCCTCGAGAAAGGATAAATAAAATTAAATTGAAAATAACTATGATCAATCTCTTAATCTCCCATCAATGTCTAAGAGTACAAGCATTATAAACAAGAATACAATCATGAAGGATAGATAGTATAATTCTCATGAATTTATTTACATGCAAACTTCAAAACTCAATCAATCGCAAACTTCAAAACTCAATCAATCGTCGGGATTTAAATGAAATCTATGCCATGCCAAAGTGATAGGTCCTCTCATTGATATACACTCTAACACTCATGTGTTTAGGGTTTATGTGTTTAAATCTCTTAAATTCAATCAAAGAGTATGTTCTACCATAAGCTTGCTTTTCAATCTCATCTCCATTAGCAACTTATTACAAGTACTACATGAATCAAAAGGTCTTATTTTCTGGTTGTAATGGGGCTGAGGTTAAGGTGAGGTAAAAAAAAGTAAAAGGAAAGGTTCAAACCAAAGAAAGTAGAGCATTTTGAAAAATGATACTTCAAACAAGATATTCCATCAAAGCTCATAAATTTTTCATCTTTAATCACAAATGCTTAACTCCTTTTGATTTCAAGCTCTTTCAACATAAAACCTTAAGAACATAAAGGAATACCTTTTTATATTATTCTTTTTTCTTTTTCTTTTTCTTTTCTTTTTTTTTCCTTCGGCAACTTTGCCCATCTTTTCATCAAGCATCACTTCTTTCTTTTCATATAATTTCCAACCATAATTCCATGAGATATTACAAGTATATGCTCTTCTAATCCTTAGCCAGGGGAAAAGAAAAACATATATAAAATTAAGGCTTATACATGGATAAAGCAAAGAAAAGATAAACAAGCTCAAAACGGGCTCACTAAGGATAATATGCTTTAGGTTGGCTTTTTGGCTTGAGGGGTTAAAATTCCTAATGCCTTTATCATCTTCATGTATATTTGTAATAGGATATAATCTCAATAAGAAATGAAGCAAGTTCTAGAGATACTTATCATTGAAAGAATGCACACTCAAAGAATATAATATTGAAGGCTCAAAAGCTTGCATTGGTATAACACTATAAAGTCAACATGGCATATTCTCAAAGTCAATCCCTAAACCAATTAAAGCTTAAAATTTGCATGCATACTCCTTCATTTGATTTATATCTTCATCTATCTCAATTAATTCTCATACATAATACTGATATCCTCAAAAACCAATGGGAGTTAAAAAGACCAAACACAATTTTATTTTATTTTTTAAAGAACAACAAAGAAAATTAAAATAAGAAAACCAAAATTCTCCCAATACCCCCACACTTAAAACAGAACATTGTCCTCAATGTTGAAATAAAAGCAAAGGAACATAAGAGAATGACAAAAATAAATAAATTAAAATGTAAAAAAAAAAAGATAAGGAAAAAGAAAGCAAATCTGAATATTTTTTTTTGTGTTGGGTTGCCTCCCAGTAAACGCTTTTGTTTTATGTCATTGGCTCGACATGTTGCATGCTCATTCTTTATAGATTGGTTCAGCTAACTCTGCAGAAGCGGTGAGTTCTGCTGTCCAACCTTCATAGAAAGGTTTCAAACGATGCCTATTGACTTTGAGTATGTTGTTAGTTTCTAAACTTGTAATTTCAATTGCACCATAAGGAAAAACATTAGAAACAACAAATGGTCCAATCCAACGAGAGCACAACTTTCTAGGAAAAAGTTTGAGTGAGGAGTTACCTTTGGAGTGTTGGTCTTTGTTTCAGTTTATGGAGGAGGAGGATGATGTTCCTTCTTTGTACTCAATTCAGTTTCTATCTCTTCTTCTTCTTCCATCTCAATTTGTTTTAACCTTTTCTCTTCAAGTTCTTTCCCACTTCGCAGCATGATCGCACTAACATTCTCTTTTGGATTCAATGCTTGGGAGGGCAATTTTCCATTCATTTATGCTTTCAATTTCCCTACACTTGAAGCTACTTGCCCCATTTGCTTTTCCAAGTTGTGAATACTTGACCTTGTTTCCTGTTGAAAAGACATGACATTTTGTTGCAAGGTAACAGTATTAGAAGCCAAAGTTTTCATCATCTCACGAAGATCATCATTGGATGACGACCCCATAACATTGGAGTTTGTAAATGGAGAGCGTTGTCTTGCTTGATAATTTTGTTGGGGCTGAAATCCATGGGGATGGAACTGTCGGCCTTGATTGCCTT
Organism: Populus alba; assembly: GCF_005239225.2. Lineage (NCBI taxonomy): Eukaryota > Viridiplantae > Streptophyta > Magnoliopsida > Malpighiales > Salicaceae > Populus > Populus alba. The sequence continues at coordinate 4,600,644 of NC_133287.1, forward strand.
GTTGAGGTTGGTTCCCATACCGTAGGTTAGGATGATCTCTCCATCCAGGATTATACGTGTTGGAAAAGGGATCATATTTACACCGGGGTTGTCCGTTGAGTGCTCTATCAATTGCATGAGCTTGTTCAATGTAATCTTCTTGCATTATTGGGCACATATCCGAAACATGTCCTTGTGAGGAGCATATGCTACAAACTTTCACCTACTGCACATTTCCACAAGCCAAAGAACGCACAAGAGAAGTAAGATCATTAACTTTATTTTCAAGGTTAGAAATACTTACCTCATTTACTCGTTTGTTGGAGAAGTCTCCACGAGTGCCAAATTATTTTGAGTTGGCTGTCATGTTTGAGATCAATTGGCGTGCAGCCTCGGGTGTCTTATCCACCAATGCGCCTCCACTTGCAACATCAATGATACTACGGTCAGTAGGCATCAATCCTTCATAGACATATTGAATGAGCAGCTGATCGGGTATTTGATGATGAGGGCATTGAATGCATAGTTGCTCAAATCTTTCCCAATACTCGGAGAGAGTCTCTCCATGAGATTGCCAAATCCCATATATTTCTTTCCTTATGTTGGCAACTCGAGATGCTGGGAAATACTTCTCAAGGAAAATCTTCTTCATGGCATTTCAAGTTCCAATAGATCCTGGGAGAATAGAGAAAAGCCATACCTTTGCTGCCCCTTTTAAAGAGAAAGGGAAAGCTTTCAACTTAACTTGTTCTTCATCAACTCCATTCGGTTTCATGCCAACACAAACCATATGGAACTAAAATTACTTCCCCAGCAACGATGCCAAAATTTGTTGCGATGTCGCGGTCGCACAAATTAATTACCCTAGCTTAAAACACACAAGATAGTATAGAGCAAGCAAGGGGTCAATCCCACGAGGAAGATTTAGTTCAGATTTTTATGCTATACGTTATGTAATGAGGGGTTTGATTTGCAATGATTTAAACTATGGCAGAAATTAAACTAGCAAACAAAATCAATTGAAACTCAAATATATCAAGAAAACAAACCTTGGTTGCAAGCACACATCCACCAACGGAAATTAGAACCGATCCTTGAAACGAAACTCCAGTTTATATTATGAATTTTATCTTTTCTTAATATTGGTTAATTAACAGATCCGCCGTATAACTAGCCCTAACCAACAAACAATCACAGTGTCCGCACTAATGATTAAATCTAATGGCAGCCTTAAGATCTAGATAAATTCATTAATCTTAACAACCAAGTTGTCAGTTTGTGTTGCTTTGATCAAATGTTCTCCCTAAGTTTAATAACGTAGTTCCGCTACAATTATCAAGCTTAGTTGCTTCACAAGTTTATATACCACAACTCCGGTTTTGATATCAAACTTAGCAATAGATTGTTCACAATAATAACTTAGAGTCCGCTCTAGCAATCATCAACAACAATCATAGGAAATATGCATAGGAAAACAAACATACTCATTCATAACATAAACTAAAAATAAAAGGAAGAATAAATCTCACGGTTCTTGAATTCCGAAGGTTTGTTGTGTCCTTGCAATCAAGAAAACGAGCTTAGCCTTGCATATCTATTGAACAACTACTCCTAAGGATGGAAGAATACATAATTTCTGATTTGTAGAGAGGAGAGTTTGTGTTTCTTCACTTCTTGCTGCCACCTCCTTCTCCTCTCCCTCTATTTATACACAAATTGTAAGTAAGAAAAATCAAAGTTCAAGTGTGAACATCAATAGATGGTGGTAGTGTGAAGGCGGCTGGCGGCTGGCTACTGGCTGCTGGCTGCTGAGCTGTTGGTTTGAGGTTGGTGGCTGACTTCCTTGACCTTCTAGAATATTTACTAGAGGAGCTAAATTGCTGGAAACACTTGTATATCAGTTTGGATGCTTCTGGATGAAATTTGGATTCGTTTCTTCACGCAACCTGCTTGCTGGCAGAATTCAGCTGTCATCGTTGAAAAATCATATCTCCCTAATATGATATTTGTTTTGGCTGAAATTAGGAGCGTTTATAGAGCTTTGAGTAAGGAATTCAAAAGAATTTATTTTGCATCAATTGGACTTCTGAAGTTCCAGATATTGAATTTTGAATGGGCAAAGGTCAACATTGGCAGACTGCGAGATTTGAGTTTGAAGGATGTGATTTCCATGATCTTTTTCTTTTTATTTTTCTTGCATGACATTTCCTGAAAGGTATGGATTAACTTTTTAATTCCATTGGAATCACTTTGTTTCAACCTCTAGAACTCACGCTCTGCACAAAACATCGACTGAACGTCAAATCTGCCAATTACCTCCAATTTACTCCTTTTTGTATCTTCCATCCAAAAGTGCCTTCAAAACATAAACAAAGAATATAAATGCATTTTATATAAATAACATACGCAAAACACTAGTTAAATGCGGGTGAAACTATCGAATAATATGGTTACATCAACCTGACTCCGACAAATCCCATGCAACCACCGTTTTCTAGGTGGTATAATCCAGACAAGAGATGTGATGTCATGGTAGGGTCCTCAACCATTTCAATTGAACAGTTGCAAGAATTTCAAGAATCGAGTTCGAAAGTTGGTGAGCAAGAGACGAGGAGGTTCTGTAAAGGAGGGTGTCATTGGCTATATTGTCCCCCGAATATCTTTAGAATGACGTGTGATTGAAAGTGCTTGGCAAAACACAGATATTGCCAGAAAAGCTGATTTAAGAATGGTGATGAACTGTCAATCATATTGTTATGGAATTCTGCTTTTTTTTTTTTTGGATCACATCTCATCCTTTATCGAAACATGTCTTATTTTTGTCTCTTTGTTGTTTTGAAATCCAAAGATGTTTAGCATTTCATTCTGACAAAATATTTTGGTCAAACTCCAACATGCGATAAAAATTAATCAATCCTGAAGATTAAAAGTGTTTTGATTACAGAAAGGACTCGATGCTTGTGGAAATGACACGAGGTGACCAGATAAATTTTGAGCCCTTACATGAAATTAAACCACATCATGTAACTAGATTTTAGCATTATGCATAATGACATGTAGTGGATTCGGTAGTTATGGACTCGTGAATCATGATTCTTACAAGTCCAAAACATTACACTGGATGGGGTCAAAATTTATTGGTTCTAACCGACCTTGCTTGAAATGAGAAAAGGCCATCTTTGATATCCCTTCACTTTCTAAAGATTATATCCCTTGAAGTCCCATTTTGAGCTGCATAGAATATTCTTTTCATAAAAACTCTGACTAGGATCACACCCCATACTGGGGGCAATGGGAGATATTTTGAAGACATTGATATAATTAATGGATAAAGGGGAAGGCTTAGAATAAAAGTCCAATGATTGAGAGAGGGCTAAAAGAAAACACATAGACTAGGGGCATATAAGAAAATTTTGAGAAACGTTATGAGAAAGCAAAAAAAAAAAGAAATGAAAAAAAAGGGAAGTTGAAATTGTCTTCGCTTAAAGGCAAGTCAAAGATAAAGGATGGAGAACGCCTATCAAGTCTAGGATGAGCAAAAGAAATTTCAATCAAAGAAAGGCACAACAAAAGTCAATACTAGAAAAAAGACTAAGTTATAAACGTGACTTTTGGTATCCATTATAAAGCCTACGATGTTATCATATGATTAAGGTTGGTTATTCATCAAGGAAAGGTGGATTTACATTATGACTTATGTTAAGAGAAGTCTGATCTTTGAGGTTAACAAGGTTATATGTTGTTTCCTCTATAAAGACAACAATAGAAAACAAGTTGATGAACAATTGATGTTGATCCTAGGTCTTTAAAACCCTCAAAAACCTTTTGAGCCTTTGAAATTCCTTTCTTTTATAGCCATGAACCATAGCCTGCATTACGTGCTTTTAAAAGCTCTTTTTAATCAAGCAAGCAATTTGAACCGATAAATGGCGCTCTCAAAACTTGAAGAGCTTTTCCATAAGGGTTGTGACTTCATGAATTAAGCTATTGGTTATTATATGCATGCTGATAAAACAAGTGATAAGAAGAGAAACAACCTTCCTTGATAAAGCCTGAGTTTTGACTTGAGCATTTTGTTTTTTGAAATTCACAAAAATAGACTATCAAATGACTAAAAAGGGGTCACTTCATCATAGACTATCAAATGATATACCCAATATCAAGGATTCAAATTGATACAAAGAACCATGGAAAAGGCCATTTTAGTCATACATTGGGTCAATTTCTGTTTTCAAAATGTATGACAATCAAAGGACTGTATACTTCGAATAACGTGTGTTGGGTCATTGATAAAAAAACTTGATTTTCAAAAGGTCTTTTCAAAAAAGGACATCTTTGATTTCATTTCAACAAATTAGACTTTGAACAGACATGATCGTTGAAATATGAGAGTTGATTCCAGAACAAGAAAGATTATTAGATGCAAAAGAACATCGATTAAGTCTCTAAAATCCTTGATAGAAATGACATTGAAATCCTTGGCACTCCTTGAGAAGTTGAGCAGCTAAGGGCAATACAGTGGACCCTGAAAAGGAAAAACAAGCAGTATTCAGATGAGCTATGAGGCAATGAAAGATGATTAAATAATGAATCAATGAATTGAAGACAATAATGTTCAAAGAAAGATAATCAATGAATGAGCACATTCAGATCATACTAGGGGCAATGTCGATCCAAAATAGTCATACTCTAGTGAACCCTATCGGCAATGAAGAAACAAGGATGTACCTGAAGGACACTTTCATATGATCATCTTTTGAAACATGGCTAGCGATCGATGAGGGTACATAAAGGAATGTAATTAATTGGCGAAAAGATGCACACTACCAAGACTGACTATGGAACAATGCCACACTTGAAGGACAATCTCATATTGTCATCCTTTGAAACATGGTTATCGACAGACGTTATCACGCAACTGCATTGAATGAATGTCAGAAAGGCACCCACCCCGAAGACTGACTATGTGGGACAATTTGTTTTGAAGCCAGATGAACATTTCACCGCATGAATATGGGTGATAAAAGCAGCATCATTGATGAGGCCGATACATTTCTTTTCACAATCTGATTAGAAGAGTTGAAGGGAATCTATTGAGAAGAACACTAAGCATACAACCATGAGCCTTTGTACTGCAAGCTATAAGATGCATGTCTAGACGACTGGATGATTTCCAAGAAGGCTGATGATAACATGTACTTGAAGAGTATTGTTTCAACTAGAGGTAAATTCATGACCGATTGACAATTTTAATGGGTGTTGGCACAATGCACATATTCAATCAAAGAACAATTCTAGGAAGAATCCAGGAGATAAGCTCATTCATGGAATCAAGCTACATCACATATAGAAACACGGTCAAGCTTGAGAAACAACGAGAGCAGTAATTGTTGTGGGAGGCCCAAGATGGGCACTGCACTTACATCTGAGTAGAAGGCTAGTACATGAACAAGCAATTGCATTGAAAGAATAAAAAAAGCTTTGAATAACAAACAAAGGCACCCGGTGAGGATGGAACATTGAAGAGGGGGGACCTAAATTTCAAATCAGGTAAGGATGCACGCATGTCATCTAACATCGAAGCATTGCATATATCTTTGGTTTGGTGTAGGAAAAATTCTTGTTGTTCCACCAAGATTGGGGACAAAGAAAGAATTGTTGATTTGAAGAACAACAAAGAATCATGGTTTTGACCCTGGAATGGGAGGAAGATGAGATAAACCCTAACATTAGGGAAATCTCAAAGAAATAAGAAGATCAATGAAGAAGAGTCTTTAATTCAAACCCTATCATTTTGAAAAAGGAACATATTTTTTGGTTAAAGGAGATTGCCAGATGGAATCTCAAGTTAACCACAACATGAAGATTTTATCTTTGGTTGAAGGGAGTCACTAGGTGGGATTCCAGGTTGACCTAGCTACACACAGATTTTGGTTCTGGTTGAAGAGGATCGGCGAAGGGATCTCAGTTCAGCCCAACCACAAAGATTTTGGCTTTGGTTAAAGGGGATCGGCGAAGGGATCTTAGTTTAGCCTAGCCACGAAGACACTTTGGTTATGGTTAAAGGGGATCGGCGAAGGGATCTCAATTTAGCCTAGCCACAAATAGACTTTTGTTATAGTTAAAGGGGATCGGCGAAAGGATCTTAGTTTAACCTAACTACAAAGGATTTTAGTTCTGGTTGAAAGGAATCGTCGAAAGGGTCTCAGTTCAACCCAACCACACAGATTTTGGTTATGGTTGAAGGGGATCGACGAAGGGATCTCAGTTCAGTTTAACCACACAGATTTTGGTTCTGGTTGAAGGTGATCGACAAAGGGATCTCGGTTCAGCTTAACCACATAGATTTTGGTTCTAGTTAAAGGGGATCAACGAAGGGATCTTAATTTAGCTTAACCATACACAGACTTTGATTCTAGTTAAAAGGGATCGGCGAAGGGATCTCAGTTTATCCTAACCACACATAGAACTTTGGATTCTGGTTAAAGGGGATCAGCGAAGGAATCTAAGTTTAGCCTAACCACACAGAATTTAGCTTTGGTTAAAGGGAATCGCTAGATGAGATTTCAGGTTGACCGAGCTACACACCAATTTTTTTTCTTGTTAGATCGCCAGATGGGATCTTAGGTAAACCCAATCAAAAGGGTAGGTCGCTCGTGAAAATAGACCAGTGTGAGTGTGTGGGCCGGTCGCCCCGGTTTGGACCCCATTGGGGGTCTTCTCCTTCACCCATCTCCTTCATGCTAGCCATCATCAGCCCTTCCCCTTCATCAGATTTCCTTTCTTCTCGCCAGCCAAACTCAGCCCAAAGACAGCCGCCCCTCCCTCCACACTAGAGCCCCATCTTCTTCTCCCTCATCCTCCGGTCTTCTCTACCAAAACAAACCAGAGCCGCCTCCCCTTTCCTTGGCCAAATCAGTCGCCTTCCCCCTCACTTCTCTCTCGGTCCCTCCTTTCCTAGCCAGAGAACCGACCACCGCTGATCTCCCTCCCTCATCCCCACAGACCTGGCCATATCCTCCTCTCTCAGCCGACCCATCGGCCTCCTCCTCCGGGTCAACGAACATACCCGACCACAACAATTGGCTAACCCGCCAAGACCGGATCAGAACCCCCGGTAACAGCTCAAACACAACAGCGACACCTGCTGCTTCGACCCTAGCAGCGCCACCCCCTCGCAGCCGTCACACCTTCTCGCTGCTAGATCAGCCACCGTGGAGCACCCCATGTTCACAGAAGATCATGGCCACCAAAGTAAAGGCTCTCCTTCACAGCAGGACCGTCTCTGAAGGAGAAGAAAAGGGAACCAAAAGCATATCTGTAAAAATGAAGAAATAAAATCGACTGGCTTGTGTGTTTTTCTTCTTGTGCAGGTGATGGTGGGTGTCACCACCAGCGAGGAAAGGACGAGGGGAAGAAGTCGATCCAAACCCCCCTGTTGTTGGGTTTTTTCTGTGGTGGCGCGTGAACCCACGCGCCGCCACTGTTCCCACGTCCAGAAACTCTGCTGAACATTGTTCCGCAACTCTAGAAGTTCGTTTGCCACTGTTCTGAATAGTTTTTGGATTATTTTGTAATTTTTAAATTATTTAATGTAATATTTGTGTAATTTTGAGTTTTTTATAGTTTATACTTTGTGTAAATGTGGATGTAAAAAGAAAAAGAGAAAAGAAAAGAAAGAGAAAATAATAATAATAGAAAAAGAGTTGTGTGTGTGTTTGTATTTATATATATATATATGTTATTGAATAAAAAAAATGAATTTAATATTTTATTTTATATGACAAATAAAAAGCATGTTTTATTTTTCATAAAAATATAGAACATGTATCTACATATATTCTGGGAACTAATAACTGATTTATCAAAGCCTTAGAATTGAGCTAAAATTTTATTTTTAAAATCACATCAAGTCCATGAAGCTTGAAAGTGAATGTGTGGTGTGTATTTTATTTATGAATGTTTTTTTTTAATGATAAAATTGCAAAAATAAAGAAGAATTTAATTTTCTGATTTGCTCACGGATAAAGAATTATGAACTTACATGTAAGTTGTATTTTCTATAATTCGATGAATGAATTGAATTTTAAAACTTTTTTAATACATCAAGTCCACGAAGCAGCTTACCTCAGGTGGGGTGCGTTAGCGGTGTTAATACCTTCCCTAACCACAACTAGTCCCTTACCCGTGAATCTCTGACAAGACCTGTACACTCGGGTTTCCTAGTAGCCTTTAATGAAATACTAGGTGGCGACTCCAACGAACCAATCAAAGCAAATGAGAAGACGAAAAATCGCCAAGCCCGATGCCGCGCGGATTTTCCAACATGCGACACCCCCTTTTAGTAGTCTTCACTCCGCACGTGCGTCTCCACAAAAAGCTCTATTGGGCTTGGCTCAAGTCCAAGAGTCATAGCCTATAAGAAAACAAATATTGCAAGTTAAATATATTTATAAATAACAAAAAAAAAAAAAAAAGATAGATGTCATTAAAATTAATCTTACCATATGTTTCGCATGTGCAATGAATGGAAGGGAGCTGTTGGTGTGCGTTGTAATCGAACCATGAATTTATTAGTTTTGATTCTCGCCATCAGACTGTGAACGTCATGTGAACCGTTCGGACATCACATGCTAAATATATTGCGCCCAAATATCATCTGGGATGTATAGCGGCTTGAAATCCCTTCAAATTGCCACATCATTCCAGCATGGTAGAACGTTATCTCTGGCATATTTTTTGTGCTTCATACCAAAAGTCACGCAACCTACATGATACAAATTTTGTTTATATGAGTTAATGACAAATTAGATTTTATTACATAATTTTTTTAAAAAAAATATATCTTATTGTTTTCTATGTTGCCTAATTGTAGCGTAATTCTCTCAGGCCCTCCTTGCAACATTGTCATTTGTGTTATCTCACTCGAATTTATTCTATGTATAAAAAATTTATAAAAAATAAATCAATAATTTCAATATAACATAAAAAATAAATAAATAATTTCAATACAACACTAACCTCAAATATTCTAAACCATGTATCGATATAAGGTTTCCATTCAGGATGTTTGGAAACCTGACTCCATTGAAACAATAAAATCTCCATCGACGATTTAAATACTGATATTATTACCCAGGTGGCCTCAATGTTTGTGAGCCTGAAAATCGATAAAATTAATGAAATATTAATTAGTTATTCAGAAATTGTTAAACACAAATCAAGACAAACTTATTTTGAAATGTCATCCTTCGAATGTGCCTTATACTTGCGGGAGAATTGACCCCACAATGACAGGACACTACCTCTACATTATGGAACCACGCTGGAAGAAGCAGCGTCATGAGTTGTCGTAGGTGCCTCTTCTTAATCGGCACCTAATGACACATCATCATCGCTGCTCAATGAACTAACTGCGATCATGTGCCTACAATGAGCAATTAGTTTTGTTCTACGCATCTACACAAATTTGATAAATAATTACATAATCAAATTCTATTTAAAAAATAAATTGATCGGCAGTATCTCCCCTATACTAGAGACTATCTAAAATGTTCAAACCTGCAAATATTGACAAGATATATGTCTCAAACTAGTTGATTTTATTTTATTTCTATCAAAAATTTCAGATTATTCAATTTCATCTCATTTTCAACGTGATAATATAATGTTTCTAATCATAAAATAAAAAAAAATGAAATCCTATATATAAGTTAACAACTATACAAATTTAACAATAAAATAGAGGGAAAAAAAGGAAATTTATTCCTATATATTTTAACTACCATCTATATAAATTTAACAATAACAATTAAAATTCAACAAAAAATCAAACATTAAATCAATATATACAATAAAATTGAGATAAAACAATAAAATTTAATTATATATATATATATATATTTAATTAACATTTATATTATAAATTTAACAATAACAATTAAAATTCAACAAAACAATCAATCATTATTGCAATAAACAATAAAATAGCCAACAAATTAATTGTTTCTAAACCGTGTTAGATGAGTGACGTTGAAGCACCTTGGTTTCCCATATTTATCAAGGATGTTTAGCTAATTCAGTCTAACTTGTGGAATAGATTGAATCAATGTAGGTCTTAAATTCGTGGATGTCAAGCAATTAAGGCTAAGCCTCTCCGTATGTAGGTGAACCGAAAAGTCTACTTCAAATTGTTAGAAATTGCACTGAAGGATTATTCTATCGACAGGTACGTACATCTATGATCCAACATTCTTGTATGACATAGTTGCATGGAAAAGCAAAACCTAGCTTGTTTTGAAATTACACAGCAGGAGCTGGAATGAGTTGCCGAGCTTAAAACAGCAATGAACCGCTTGATGTTTTTTAACATAGCCAGCCCAACAAACGTTTTAAATTCTTTGGTCTTACATTTTCCTACCAACAGCATCGAGTGGTCCTCCTTGTCAGCTAGTGTTGTTAACTTCATGGTACTTCTGTCGCATTTCGATTCCTTGTACAGCGTAGTTAAACGGGCTTTAACTTCCAGGATCAATCCTCAGAGGCTTACCTTTCATCACCATGTTAAAATAGTATTTTACAATCTATTTTAGAATAAAACAATTATAATACATCCACATGTGTTCCTTAATACGAATTATACATGTAACACTGATTGATGTCATCAGGTATTGGTGGACGTTGGATACTGAATTCTTACAAATTAATGAAGAAATTACTTATAAGAAAAGAAGTCAATCTCTCTCGGATCACTGTCAAAAATTAAAATAATACGTCGCATCATATAATAACTGAGTATTATATAATTGGAGGGTTTATATTCAATGAAACTGGAGGTGGAATTTGGACAGATGCTGGAGGTGGAATTTCTAAGCATATAATAAATGCTTAGAAACTTGAAGGAAACTCAGCGTTGAAAAGGTTGCCAGAAGAAAGATTTTAAACAAGAATTGCCTCCTTGTCTCTTTTGAAGATTGTTGATGTTATTAGAAACTAACTTATGTCCACACTTTTTGATGAATTGTTGTGTGTGGTCCCATACCATGTGATGGTGGGACCACCACATTAATTAAAAAGAGAGGTAGTTGGTTGCCTCTGTAGGAGATAGAGAAATTTTAACAAAAGAGAGTAGAAAAATAGGAGAAAGAGAGGAAGATGAGACAACTGAATTGGGTGTCTTTTTTCTTCGATTTCTAGCCTATTTATTGTTGGATTGGATTGAGATTTTGACTGTAACTTTTAGATACATTACTCTTCATTCTGAATAGTTGGATCGAAGATTAGTGGTATGGAAGCTGACCATTTTAACAGAAAACAAGGCTGTTAGTGTTGTGAGTTTTTCTCAAATACTTCTCTCTTTAATCTTGTTGTATTCCAAAAATAAATTGTTATTGATTATATATATGTTGTAGTCCTTAGTTAAATCTAATAAACAATAATTGTGAACCCATTATTTGTTGATAGTGGAAGTTTTTAGATGGACTACGGTCCCGTGATTTTTCTCGCATCAGGTTTTCCACTTAAAAATTTTGGTGTTGATTTGTGTAATTATTTGCATTATCTTATTCATTGTTTGATTCTGATTTTGATTGCACAAAGAGGAAAAAGAATTGGAACTTGTATTCTGCTGTATTGATTCGGATAGATTGATGTCTGGTTATTTGTTTTTAGTTTTCCCAATATAAATAAACGTCATACATCAGCAAGTTGGAATTTGGAAAAAATGCGGTCAATGGACATAAATATAATTAATCCGGCAGTCCATTTAGCTAAAAACGAAAGGCACAAGCATTATATATTTTCTATAAAATTTATTTGCCTTTACTTAATAAAGATGCAATCTCTTTTTTCTTTCTTTTCAATTCGTGGATTTATTTAATTAATCAGGATATGTACATAAACAATGTTCATGAGTTAAGAGAGAAAGGAGGGACACCAAATCATATCCTGAGAGATAGTTTATACATCTAGATTCTAACCCTATTGAAAAATTATAGTGCTTAATTGATAAATAACTTCAACCACTATTGGAGTAATTAAGCGGAAATAATTAATATTCATAGGATCCTTGATCTGAGGATAATTTCTTCATCTTCTTTTCATCTTAATTTGATCTTATGTGAAATATGAAAGGAGTCAGGTCCAGTATTCCTATATATCATCCAAAATCATGACACACTGACATGGTCGAGTAACGCATGCAGTCTCACAACACAACGATACCTAATCCTTAAAAGTGTGTGTGTGTGTTTTATTTTAGACATACACACACAAACACACACTACATCATTTAATAATTTTATCAACAAAAGTTTTTCATTGGCACGAGATTACCATTCCATCAGTGAAGATTTTATCGATTAATTTATTGACGGAATGCATCCGTCGATATAACGTTCATTGCCTTTAATGAAAGATGCAAGAGTTTTGCAATGTCTTTGTTTTTTCTTTTCAATTCGTGGATTTATTTAATTAATCATGATATCTACATAAATAATATTCATGAGTTAAAAAAAAAAAGAGGTAAATCTATAGACTTCGATTGTTAATACATCTAAATTCTAATGCAATTGACAAATTATAGTGCTTGATCAATAACTTCAACCACTGCTCGAATCGGAGTAAGCGAGATAATTAATATTCATAGGAACCTTGATCTCAGGCTAAGTTCATCATTTTCTTTTATCTTTGATCTTTTCGCTGTGGGATTTTATGGCATTTCAATCTCAGCTTGTGCGGAATCCTGATGATTGTCCAAATTGTCAGAATTACTCACACGTTCCCACCTCGATGAGACCCATACATCCGTATCTAGTGCTTGAGCAAAAGTTGAAGCTCTTCTAGGAATACGAGTTTTGTCTCCATTGTAAAGGTATTTTGAAATTCCACCTCCCTTGCTTGAACCGCTCTTACCACTTGGAGTGACATTGCCTTCAATACTTGCTTCTTGATGATTTCGTGAATTCCTTACCAAGGGAATGAGAACTAGTAGAAAACAGATAGTAGATATCGTAGCAGATACAATGTAGATACCCTTGAAGCTGCGTAGACTCAAGCTTTCGACGTTATTATGAGGCACTGTAGCTGAACACTCAGGTGAGGGGGCAAACCACCGTTCTTCCAATGTTGTTAGCGTTCCTTTTTCTGAGAGGCGCAGAATGACTCTAGAAAAATCAGAAGCAATAGGAGAGCCTTTTTGGAATGCCTGTACGACAGAAAAAGTCATAATACTCAGTACTAAACTATGTTCAAAGAAATGTCCTCGCCATGTTACAAGTCTTTAAGAAACTCCTGGCATCAGAACGTAAAGAAATAGAAGTGCAGTGCAAATGCAGTACTTACAAAGCCGAAACCTCCAAATCTGAATGTGCCTTCTGTGCTAGTGTATCTTTCACAGTACTTATTGAGGAAAACTTTCTCGTATGGGAGTTCGAGAAAGGCAGCAGCAATGTTGTTTCTTTCAAATTCGGTAGGATAATCATTTTCGTGGTCAATGATCTTGATTTTTTCTTTTTGAAATCCAAGTACTTTCTCAAGGTAATTCTGGACGAAAGAATCGTTATCACAACCTACAGTTAAATGGTTAATTTGATAATTCTTATACTCCGAAAATTTTGGTTCCATTCTTTGGACGGTGAGCATTGAAGTCAAATTAGCAGTGTAGCTTGCGGTTAAGATAAATACAACACAGAGCCACGCTACCACCACTATTCGAGTAAAGTTGCTATAAAGTTTCTCCGCTGCAAAATGTAACAATGAGCTCCATTTAAGGTACCAGTAAAGAATGTGCCATAAAACTGATCTTGGATAGTCCCAATATAACTTGTGAAACGAAACACTTACAGTGAATAAAGAAAAGAGAAGAACTTAAGAACCAAAGCGCGTTCTCAATCTGAAACTTCCACGGGCCTCTAAAGTCTGGATTGCTTTGGTGCTCCAGGAACCAAACTATAAGCATTGTGTAGATGAATATAGCACCACTCACTATCCACATCTCCAAGTTGAAAGGCTTCGTGAAAATCCATGTTGAATCTTCGTTCTCGAGTGGAACTATCATTGACAATCCTGACTCTGCATAAGGTTGAGTAAACTCTACGTATTTTGTTCTTTCGGCTAGTATGGTTATATCACCAATGGCAGCATCATAAGTCTTGCATTAACAAGTGGCACAAAATAAAAACAAACACTTATCAGGAAAAAACAAAAAAAAAAAACTGCTGAAAAAACCACCGATACAAGGAGGCAGGAGCAAAAGAAAGGCAAAATCCTACGACTCCTAAGACGTGCCTCAATGGACTAGTCAAATTTGGACTAGTTAACATGAGAAATGTCTGCAACTATTTCATAGAAATGTATGGTGGAGAAATTTCAGTTTCTTATCAGATACAATGCTATATGAATTTATTCTTGTTTTTTAGTTGCAGCAAATTTTGACTTTGTCCAGTTGATAGATGAGATTACACCTAAGGGTACCTTCCGCATGCATTCATACCAAGACTTGGAGAAGAGTTTGTTTTGGTTGATGAACAGTGGGGGGTTTTTTGCACAAAATTGTGCACTCGATTTTTTCCACATTTACATGCTGGCACATTGATTAGGTCATTAATGGAACTAGTTTTAAATAGTTATTGTCAGAATAAAGAGCTTTTTTTTTTTTTTTTTCCTTCTGACAGAAAGCATCAAGATCACAATTTAAAGTCTGAAACAAAATGTAAGTTAAGAGTCGTTACCTTGTTGTAGACACCTTCAATCATATCATCATACAACCCGTCATGCTCGAAAAATTCATGGGGCAGCGAGTAATTCAATCGTTCTACAACTTCATTAAAGACGTCGATGCAAAAGCCTTCAGGCAGTGCCTCGCCAGTTTGAAATGTCACGAACTTGTCAAATGAGGTTCTTTTGGGGACTACTATTCTCAATGGCTTTGCACTAGAAGGCATCGCCCAACCTTTCGGGTTTCGACCGTTGAGGTCCCCAGGCCATATAACTGGACCTGCCAAACATCCTGTGTTATTACAAACGTTACTATTGCTGCACCTTTCTTTGCCTTCTTCCGGATGGAGGGTCTTCGAGAAACCGAAATTCGGCAACCAAAAATCCAATTCCTTGTATTTCTTTCCAACCACATTTACAATCCTTAATATAGGAGCTTGTGACAGCATCCCATCCTTGAAATGTATTTCTCCAGTCAAACCAGTGAAATCACTTCCCAATACGCTGTTTAGCAACATTTTTGGACTCGTAGAATCGCTACCTGATTTTTCTATGGCCCGTGTAACCATACCAATGCTATCATAGGCTCTTAAAGCTTGAATTCCAGGCAGAAAATTATCTTCATCGAGATACTCTGCTCGAAAAATCTTCCGGAACTGTGCTTCGAATCTTTGGTAAGAACTGCTGGAAGAATAGTAGGTCTGGATTCCTAAAGTGCCTCCCATAGCGGAAATAACAGAGTTGTTCATAGAGTCCAAGAAACTAGTAACGCTGTTAGAAACTATCCAGGCTGTATCTCTGCCTACAAGTCCCATATTCTTAGCTTCTCTAAACAAACAAGTGAGCATAGGCGAAGATGACTGAAGAACAATAAAAACCCGTGATTCGGTATCTTTTTGTAGCTTTATAAGCTCATGTTGGACATCGTCTTCTGGATCCGTTGACAATGAAAATGGTGGAAGAACCAAGCGGTGATCAATCTCCGACCCAACCTCTTGCAGAGCCTCAGATAAAAGAGCTAAATTGCCAGATTCACCTCCGTAAGCATTATCTTCATAAATCACTACTACCTTTCTCCAATTATGGCATTGGACAAGGGCTGCAATGCATCTCATTTGTTCTGACCCATCACTAGCCATTCTTATTAGAAAAGGCCAACGAACTGTAGTTAATGGCGGGGTTATGGCCGGTGTTGCGAATGAAAGAATTGGAATTTGATACTGGTTTCCAATATTAGCAACCAGGGCTGCTTCCTCCCAATTGTCCATGCCAATAATCACTTTAACTTTCTTCTCTTTGATGAGCTCTTCAGCTGCAAGAAAGATTAACCATTGACCATGCTTCAAATTTTGTTAATGTTAAGACTTAAGCTAGAAACACAAATCATTTAGAGATCGATTGCTAATTACCTGCATAAGCGACTTGAAGAGGGTCTCCTCCAGGATGCCTGAAGTGAAGAGAGAGCTCGTGGTTTGTTGAGATATCATTGAAGTCTTGGACTGCCATCTCCATAGCTGTTTTCTCTTCTTTCCCAATACGAGAATTAACATCAATGATAGCACCGATATTAGTAACCTTGTTGGTCCTGATCTCAGCTTCAACTCCATTGGAGAAGATGAGAAGAATAGAGATGAGGACAGATAAAAGAAAGCAAGGTTTTCGAACCTTATTAACGGTCATAAGAGGTGAAGTTACTCGGGAATTTTTTCTGGTGAACATATTAGTCCTTTTGATTCGGTAGTGCAAAGTCGATAAATTGTTATGATGAAAGGCTCACATTCGCTATAATATATGGACATGCTTGTATCTATATATAGATATTCGGCAAGATTAATCATGTGTAGAAGGGGAAGACCAGGGTGAGCCTGAAGTTGCCAAGAAAAAATCATAGAGTTGAAGAATCTCTAGCTGACCTGTTCTGCCTGGACTCAGTCAAACTAGTTGCCCTACGAACCGAGGCTACCAAGGATGATGGTTACGGAGGGGATTCAACTTTGACTTCAACAACCACACAAAGAATAATATTATTCAGGTCCAATATTAGGAAAACGGTATTTGTAGATTCTACATTGACTTGCATTAAAGTATATATTTTGGAAAACCAACTTGCATGTGCTAATTATTAATTGCGACTTGGAGCCCCATTTTTGCAAATGATTTTCACAAAGCAAACCCGTTAATTTGATGGATTATGTCGAGAGTTTTGATTTTGTTTTGGATGCGGGTGGAAGTTAAAAACAGTAATTAAATAAAGAATACAGCATAATTATATATATATATATAAAAACTGTAAATGTGAGCTTTAAATTCATATATTTTATTTGTCTGAGAATATAGATAATCCGCATCATTAAAAAGTTTACAAAACTTTCAATAAGATAGAAACTCTATCTTAACTAGAAAACAAAATAAAAATCTAAATAATAAAATAAAAGAAACATAAAATCTAAAAATTGTATTAAATCAAAAAAACTAATAAGAAAAATCATAAAAATTATCAAAATCAGAGTCATGTGACGAGATTTGCGATATTTAAAGACATGATGGTCCATGTATCAATGCAATAACTTTTATAGAGGAAACGACCATTGTAATCTTCTATAAAAATTTAAATACAATCTAATAATCGAATAAAAAATTATGGCTATTTTGACATATTATTCTAGTCATGATATCTTTTTAAGCCTAAACATGTATCATTGATACATAGATGTATCTACTAGGTCATTTATATAATTTATTTATAGCATATTTTTATATAATTATGACAGATTCACACATAACCGCTCAAAATCACATATTGAAACTACATTAATTTTGAATCAAAATGATCAAATAAGCTAAAACATAGTCATTATTTTTTTCATGGCAAGAAATGTATATTCTAACACCATACTACCAAATAGACCTACTCGACTAACATCAAATGAACCACTCTCCTATCAAGAGGGAATAACCGAAAACCTCCATCGACTCCATCACTTGATTAAAAAAAGAAAAACGTTTTGAACCTGATCATGGATTCATGGGAGCATATCATGCCAGCATTAAGAAAAAAAAAAAAACACAATTTAACCGACCAAATCATCCAAATTTCTGATTGCTAAGAAAACAGACCCCAAAATAAAGTTGAATGACTATTAATATATGTAATTAATTTCCATAACGTCTCAAACTCCTCTCACAAAATATAACGTTGTTATTTTAAAAGGAAATATATAAGCCGTGTTGCGACTTATCTTCTTGATCAACATCATTGCATTATATTAAGTGCTCCACCATTATTAATTAATAACACATGCTATATATATTGACACATTATTAAAACTAGCAATTGGTATCTAAGATGAGTTTAAAAACTTTCAAAAATTCCTATTGGAGTGCTCGTTATCCTAAAATATCTTAGGATTTGCCTCTTAGTTTGGTCGATGATTTTATCAGAGCAAGTTTTTTTATTTGATTAAACTTATCAATCTTAATTTGTACGGTCTTGTTGACAATTAAAATATATATTTTTTATTTTTTAAAAAATTAATGTAAATATTTGAATTAACTTGTCTTGACTATTATAGTATTATTATGCTATGTCCTCGGTTATATTTATGAATAGCAATCTTGTGATACGCCTAATTGAGGCTTTTCCATTGGCTTTTATGTTTATTAATTATTTTTTAACTTCTCTTGTTGGCCTTTGTCAATTAAGTGAATTAAGAATCATTACAACCACTTTTTTCTAGTTTGACTTTTAGGCATCATAACTAATATATTATTGTTTTCACATATTAGACATACTAGGCATATCAATTTATTCGCTGAAATAATATGTTAAAGTAATAAAATTTTCCTTTAAGGTATACCAATCTATGGAATTGTTAGATAATCAATATGTTGATTGAATATTGATTTCTTATCAACATAATATCTATTATTTATTCTTTTTTCTTTTAATGAAGAGAAATTATAATTATGAACTTAATCTCGAGTAGAGAAATGTAGTACCCTCGTAAATAAAATAAAATGTGTAATTTTTAATTAACTTTAACAAGTTAAAAGATAAAGAGAGAAAAAAATTACAAATTACAAATTATGTAAAAACACAAAATAAAAAAAAGTTATAGAGAAAATAAATTGTAAGAAAATGATAAAAGAAAGCTTGTAAATTACAGAAAGCTTGTGACTAAATTGTGTATACGTGATTGACCATCATTTCTACCTACTAAATAATTTATTTATAATGTTATAAAGATAGAATTTCATATAAACTTAAATTCCTAATATTATACAAACTATTCAACATAAATAAAGATTACATAGTCTTAGTCATAATATAATTTGTACTACTTCTTCTTGCTTATCCTTCTTTACTGTTGTATATATTTATGTCATTTTATAACATCCATTAGTTAATCTAAAGACTTATGTTCTACATAAAACTTGATAAATGTGAATCTTGATATCTTGATTGATGGTTGATTTTAGTCTTTTGTACTATCTTGCAAGAAAAAAAACCTAATAGTGAACAACTATTATTTTTTTTATTAAATGGTACACAATTGAATTATTTTTTATATAAACAAAACTCAAAAGATTAATAAACAAAAAATAAATTGGTAACCATCAAGGCAATCACTTGAGGGTAATAACATCATGTTATTAATATATTATTTTAATGATGGATTTATTGTCATTTGAGTAATAAGAAAAATGGTTTGGAATGATAAATATGAGCATGCAAGATGGAGGGTTTGTGACCATTGATTTGCATACGATGATTACGGATTTCAAACTTAGGCTAAGATGGTAGAAAAAAAAGGTATTAATATTTTTTTCTTCAAAACAAAAATATGAAAAATAAGACATCTCCCTTGTTAGTCATATTAGATGGTCTCATGGATTTTGAGGTTCTTAATGATTCCTGGATTTGGTTTGATAGTTGATAAATTAAAGAAGAGAGGCTTATAATGAAGAGAGCTACGTCAAAACAAAGATGAGGGACTGTTTTGGAAAATATCAAAAATAGAGGTACCAACCATGTCTTAAACCTGAATCCAGGCTATCCATATAAGTAACCCGACCCTAAAAGAACAAACTTGAAAGCCCAAAACCCCCGACTCGAGGAAGTAGTTCATGCTTCATAGCAAGTAACTGGTAAGCCAAATTTTTTTTTTTTTTAAAAAATGTCACAACAATTCTGGAAACCAGGCAGCGAGAAACCCCGCATTCTCGAAGACGAAGAAGGCGGTGTCGTTTTCTTCGGCCCCTCTCTCTCTTCCGCCTCCTCCTCTTCCTCCAGGTTTGGATATGCAAGTATTGGGAGTCAAAGGCAGAGATTGCCTGTTTACAAGTACAGAACAGCAATTCTGTACCTCGTAGAGACTCACGCCACCACTATTATCGTCGGCGAGACCGGTAGCGGAAAAACCACGCAAATCCCTCAGGTTTATTGACAATTTTGAGTTAAATTTTGGAAATGTATTTGGATTTTGAATTGATTGATTGATTGATTGATTGATTGATTGATTGAATTTCAGTATCTTAAAGAGGCTGGTTGGGCTGATGGTGGACGTGTTATAGCTTGCACCCAGCCGAGACGACTCGCAGTCCAGGTGCGGTTTCTAAGTTTGGATCACTTCTTTCCATGTTAAGCACTGGGAAAAATGATTTAGTTTCAAATTTATAATAGTTTGTATGGTTGTTGAAACATTTAAATGGTGGTGTAATGACCAGACGGTTGCTTCAAGGGTGGCTGAAGAGATGGATGTCAAGCTTGGAGAGGAAGTTGGTTACGCAATTCGATTTGAGGATGTTACCAATCCAGTGAGGCAGCTTACTTCTTTTATCTTGTTTCGTTATCTTTTACTTTTTATCATGAGGTTCATGGGTCCTGCATAGGAGTGGTATTTGGTTGTTTGTTGGTATCCTGTGCATAAAGATTAGACGTTGTATCCAGTTTTGTTATTGTGGTTGTAGTTGTATCGTTGGTGCTCAATTTTTTATTCTTTTGGCATTGCAGGCTGCAACTATGATAAAGTTTCTAACAGATGGGGTATTATTGAGAGAAATTATGAACGATCCGCTTTTGACCAAGTATAGGTATTAGCTATGGCCTATGATTCTAGAAATGTTTGTTGTGTTTCCCATTTTTTTAGTGTACCATATTTCTTTTCCTTTTGTTATGCATTTTTTAAATCAAGCAGCCAATGTAGTTCATGGCTATTGATAATTGTTGCCAACACAATGCCAACATTTATAATTAAAGAACTGCTAAAAGATCCATTGATCTGCATTTCCAGATGTACCTAGTGGTCCATTATCAAGGAGTCTTATTTGTATATAGTGATTAACTACTCATGTGGATTCTTTCGGAAGGAAGAATTTGGGAAATCATCTGGAAGAAACTGGAAATGTTTCTCTGCTGCATTTTTCCTGGCATTGTTGCTGATTTGCTTGAACATGTGCACTTATGGTGTGAAGCTTGGTAGTCTTAGCACTGAGCAGCGGTCCTAATGAAATGTCTTGTCTCTGTGTTTTTTTTTTTTTATATTATTTTGTAAGTTATTTTGTAATAGATTTAGAGTTATTTTATGATATGTAGATTCTAGCCCTTTTTTTATGCCACAATCTTCTTTTGTTTGTTTTCCTGATTGGTGCCATTTTTTCCTTACCTTTTCAAAAATGTTATATCTCAGTGTCATCATGGTAGATGAGGCTCATGAAAGGTCTATTTCAACTGATATTCTACTAGGTCTCCTGAAAAAGGTAAAGTTTGGTGTCACTTGTTTGAGAAACTAAATTTCCAGCTTTGGTGGGTTTATTTTCATTTAATTTTGACAACTCTTGGGATTCCAGATCCAGCGACGTCGACCTGAACTACGCCTGATTATCTCATCTGCTACAATCGAGGCAAAATCTATGTCAGATTTCTTCCAGACGAGGTATGCTTGTAAGTGCTTGGGTAAAGTGGGATTATATTCTCTGTTGTTGCCATGCTAGTGTTTCAGGATATCATTCTTTTGGAAGATTAATTGAAGGTACTTGGAAAACCTTCATTTGCATTGTTAACCTGACAATAATGCATCGCACCTTGGGTTTAAGAATGTTGACCTTGCAATTTTCCACATACAAATTTTATTTGATAATCTAGCTTAAGTTTGAAAAGTTCATACTTTTCAGAGAAACAACTAAGGTGCAGTGTTTATTTGTTAGGCTGCAAAAGTGAGACCCCTCTGGTTCTTCATTCATGGCCTTAGCAAGTAGATTTTGTTGGGGGGAAATTCGTTTCAACTTAACCATGCTTGCAGCAATTTTTAAAAGCTATAAGCATTTCTATTCAAAGAAAAAGGTAAGTGAGGTTGACTGTCAACTCACTTGCTTTTATTTCCTGTAAACTAGCAAAAAGCATCGAGGACCGGAAGATCATGAGTTTGTTCCAAAGAAGGTTCCTGCAATTTTATCTGTTGAGGTATGGTTTGGAGTGCGCATCAATTTGTTTTACCCTGAAGGCCATCTTTGCTTTCATGTTTGAAGCTATTTATGGTGATTTCTGTTTGACTAGATATGATAATCTTATGGTCTCATTTTTTCTATAACCGTTCAGGGCAGAGGGTTTAATGTACACATACATTATGTTGTGGAGCCTGTCTCAGACTATGTTCAGGCTACTGTTTCAACTGTATTGTCAATTCACGAGCAGGTGATTTGAGGCTTGTAATATAATGGAGTTTCTCAGTTGATTTTCCCCTCTTTAGGATATAAAACTTCTTTGTTGTATCTTGAGGTATTTGCACTCCTTTGGTTAACAGACCTCAATCATATATCAACTCTGGTGGCACGTGTTAGAAGTTTTTAATTAAAGAATCTCAGAACTGATTACATATATGTAATTAACTGAGTCTCAAGTCTTGCTTACCAAGACTCTTGATCAATTAGCTTGAAGAGTGGATGTAACTGAGGCTTGAGGGATTGTTGCTATTGCATGATGGTTGATGTATGATGGATCTAAACTTGTTATAGCTTGGCAAAGCCTGTCATTCAAACCAAAATTAACCAGAAAAATCTTTTAATAAAGTATATAGCAGGTATAAATTGTCATTGTACTTGAAAGCAACTAGAAATATCTTGTGAACAAGCTTTACAACTCTAGGTAAAATAATAGAATTTGAGTGGTGGAAGGTTTCCTGTCACTGTTTATAGGTGCCCTATCATGGGCATAAACATATCATCGAACACTACACACTGCTTCAAATATTTTCATAGCATTTAGTTTTATGAAAAAAGCTCATTATTGATAACTTGCGTCAATATTTGAATCTTCCATCCTTCCATGCATCAACGCATATGCAGTGTCTCTACCTTTAGCTATGGTCAAGACAACTCAATTTATTGGTGATGTTGATGTAAAGAGCCTTCTCCATGTCGTTTATGTTTTTTTTTGAAGTTCAAGCTTTCAGAAAAAATTGATATGCCTAAATGAATAATGAAACTATTGTGCTGCACTAACAATTTTGATGTATATTTGTTTTCTAGGAACCTGCAGGTGACATTCTTGTATTTCTCACTGGTCAAGATGATATTGATGCTGCTATTCGGCTGCTTACTGAAGAAGCTCATGCCAGCAGAAAGATCTCTTCAGGTACAAAACACAGCATAAGTTTTTGACTTGTAACTATTTGCATATAGTCATCTATGAGTGGTTGTGAATAGAGAATTATTGATAAATGTGAAAGTCTGTGTGGTACTTTATCTCTGTTAGTGGTTCTGTATTCAGATAAGGACTTCTTTTTACGTGGCATAAAATACTATATTTAGATTAAATTAAGGAGCACAACTATTTTGTATTTGAATGAGGACTGCTCGTTGAATTACTGCAGTGTGACTTTATGTTCCCAGAGCTAAGCACTGAGTTCAATGAAATGAATGGTAGAATGATATTTTTGTTTTACAGTGTTTCTTTTGTAGGAATGGGTTTTATAGACATTTTTATATGATTAAAATCATCATATTTTTCAGGATTGATTGTTTTGCCTTTGTACTCCAGTCTCCCACGTGCAGACCAGGTTTGTGATATATTGTGTGTTACCCAAAAGTATTAAATTGTTTTTTATTTTCTTGTGGCTAGTTATCTTGTTTTGGAATTATGGAACATGCTTTTTTGTTCCCTTTAATAGGATCTGGTGTTTTCTCCAACTCCTAGAGGGAAGAGGAAAGTGGTGATATCAACCAATATAGCAGAGACGTCGTTGACACTGGAGGTAACATGTTCTTATTCTAAAATACAAGATGTGAGTATTTTGTGGTACCAGGCAGAGAATCACCATCTACCCTTGTTCCTTTGATTCCGTTAGGGCGTCGTCTATGTTGTTGACAGTGGATTCTCAAAACAGCAGTTCTACAATCCGGTAATTTTCATCATGGTTTTTTTTTTTTTTAATCAAGAATGAGTAGATGTGGTGTGCTGCAGGGAAGGATGATTTTTCTGAACACAAAATTCTGTCTCATAAGTGTGTGTGACATTTCTTATGGGTATTCAGGAGTTAAAATGTGCTTTTAATATTTACCAAGCTATGAAAGTGCAACTTTCCTAATTGAATGTACATTGGTATTTGTTTGGTGCTTTCTTATGTTGTTTTCATGTTTATTGAGCCCTAGTTTATTGGAGTTGTTGATTGATTTATGGATGCTTCATTCTTGTTCCACATGAACTAATGTTGAGAAAATAATTGATTAAATTAATTAGGAAAGTAAATGTAAATTATTATTGAGAGTTTCTTCCTTTTTCTCTTGCTTGTTGTCATTATTGTTTTTTGTTTTTTTGCCTTTTTTTTTTTTGACTAATTAGCTATGAAAACCTGCTTAGGTACAGAAATAAGGAAGTTTATGGGTAAGGGGTCAAGGACTTTTGGAGCCGGATAGATTCTCTATGTGCCATGACCTATGAGAATGTTGTATCTCCACAATTACTGATTATATTGTTTCAAAGAGATAACCTCATTACTTTACCTTTATATGCATATCTGTTTCTCTTAGTTAGTTGCTTTTATTTTTAGTTAGTTGCTTTTATTTTCTATGCTGCAGATCTCAGATATTGAAAATCTAGTGGTGGTCCCCATATCAAAGGCATCTGCTAGACAAAGAGCTGGTAGAGCTGGAAGAGTTCGACCCGGGAAGTGTTACAGGTAACTTACTACAGATGATTAATAAACATTACTGTTTTTCTTTTTCTTAAACAAATGGGTGAACTTGTCAATTTTTACTATTCATGATATAATTTGATCTTAAGCATGTTTTATAATAGTCATTTCAGTTAACAGTTAAACTATATGTTTTCCATTCTCTACTGTATTTTATTACTTAGAGAGTTGAGGGCGTGACATTGAGTTTATAATTTGTTCACCAAGGCTTCTAATTATTGAATAAAACTTGTAGTACCCTTTACCTGGGGTGTGGGAATACCTTTGCTAACATTATTTTTAAATTAGCAATTAGCTATTGCAGGATGAAACGTACAAGGACTGTTGATAGTAGGAACCAATAATTTGTTTCATAGGACTTTCTGCAGTGATACAAATATGCTCTCTGGTGACTTAAAACTTTAAGGACATATTAAGCCCCAATATGACTTTCTTTTAACTGTTCAAATATGCTACAGATATCTAGTTCTTATTTTATCCATCTAACATCTTAGGTCACGAATTTGTTTAGTAAAATTCTTTGAACTCCTGATAAGAAATCCTCCTGCCTTATTTTTATAAACTTGACTTGTGATACATTTTGCTCAATCCCCATGTTTTTTGTATGTAAATTATAGATTTTATGGCTTTACTAGTTAATTTAGATTATCATCTGGTGGTTTTCTTTGTCTTTTTCAAATATAACAGCATATGATTACATATGCTGGTGTCTGCAACTAGGTTATACACGGAAGAGTACTTTGTAAATGAAATGTCTTCCGTTGGGATCCCGGAGATGCAAAGGTCAAAACTTGTTTCCTGTGTGATTCAGGTACCCTCTTTTTTTTGATATCTGTGGTGTACACATGCTTCCTTTCTACGAAGTTTTTGTTGTTGTTGTTGTTGTTGCTGCTGTTACTTTCATACTATTGGCCAAATAATCTTCAAATTCCAAGAATTGATTTTTCTAGGTAAACATGAAGTTTTGCATTGGAAGGTTTGTATTTTAGACTCTAATTGTTATTGTGTTCTGATATCTCAGTTAAAAGCCTTGGGAATAGACAATATACTAGGCTTTGATTGGCCAGCATCTCCACCACCTGAAGCAATGATTCGAGCACTTGAAGTTCTTTATTCACTAGGAGTCCTTGATGATGATGCTAAGCTTACTTCACCTGTTGGGTTTCAAGCAGCAGAGATTCCATTAGTATGTTGCCTCCTGACTATTGTAGAGATTTTTGGCTTTTATTGCTGGATCGTTTATTTATGCACATCATTCTCTCATCTGTGGGGAATAATTATGAATTTCTTTTTGTAGTGAAATACATGTTCTAAACATATCTTTTACCTTGTATATCCACTGGATGACAAAATGAGGAAATGTAGTAAGAGAAGCGTTGTTACTTCTAAGAGATCTTATTGTTCATCAGCTCAGCCTGATGCTTTTGTTTGATTTGTTTTTCAGTTATTTTGCATCTTTAATTTAAATCTGTTGTTCTAAATGACTATTGCTGGTTATCATGAAATGTTTTCTGTTGTATTCATGGCAAGCATAGGTTTTCTTGTTTAGAATTTTTAAGACATGAACTCAAATCTATGTAAATTTTGCAGGATCCAATGATATCAAAAATGATACTATCTTCAAACCAGCTAGGATGTTCTGATGAGATCATCACAATCGCAGCTGTTCTCTCCATCCAGGTAAAGCTTTTTTGTTCTTTATTCAAGGTTTTTCTTTTTTCTTTTTTCTTTTGTTTCCTCAGCTTAGTAGTTGGAATTGGAAAATTCTAAGAAAGCCATAAGAAAGTACCCTATAAAACAGTTAGCGATAATAATAAATTTACAAGGAAGAATCCATTTACAGGAATTGTACAAATAATGAGTGCATAAAGGAAATGTTACCTTGTAGGTTAGTTAATGCTTTGCGTGTCTTGTTGCAGTCTATTTGGGTTTCTGGTAGGGGGGTGCAAAAGGAATTAGACGAAGCCAAGTTGAGATTTGCAGCTGCTGAGGTATTTGATTTTGTCTGTCATTCTTGCTATTATCTTGTGCAGTGAACAGTTCTATGCATTGAAGTGTATTTCTTGATTGTATGAATTGGAAGTAAGATATTCTTGACCCTTGTTTATACCTTTTGAAGTCCTGCCAATAGAGCAACTGTATCTGGAAGAATCTTAAACCAAGCCTTGCCTGCAATATTTTGAAAAAAATATCCTTCCTAACCATCTTCTCGTAACTAGTCTACTCATCCAACAATATCTTGCTTCATCTTGCATGGAGCTATAATTCCTTTTCCATTTTTTTTTTTAATTGTTCATAGCTGCATTTAAATAGTAGTTGTGATATATTCTCCTACTTATATATATGGGTTGATGCTCAATGATTTTAAGTTTATGTAAAATGAAACTTATATGTTGGTCACCTGGTCTTTAATTTTACAACCTCATTTCTAGTATATTTGCATGTATGCTGCGGTTTCATCTAATTTTATTCTACACCGGTCTCATTAACTGCATCATTTGATTACTTTTTCTCTTCATTTCATTTGTTAACCAACATATCTTGTTTTTCTCAGCTCAAAAATTTTAATGTTATAAATGTATTTTTGTTTATACATTGCAGGGTGACCATGTTACATTCCTAAATGTTTATAAAGGTTTTCTTCAATCTGGTAAATCATCACAGTGGTGTCATAAGAATTATATGAATTACCAAGCTATGGTATGCATCTGTTCTTACTACTGTCTGTAAACTTTAGACATGGTTAAATTTTCTTTCTGCTTTTTGTTGGCTTTTCTCAATGAAATCTGTTGTTGTTCAGTTTTTCCATCCCAGATATTTTAAATGGTGCAATTCATATAGATTATGTTTTGATACTAATTCAATTTGTTCTGCAGAAGAAGGTAATTGAAATTAGGGAACAGCTCAGAAGAACAGCGCTGAGATTAGGCATAGTCTTAAAATCTTGTGAAGGGGACATGCTGGTAGGTTTTGCAATAATTTACTGATTTTGCTCTTGGGAGAGAACAAAGAAATCCGTTAATAAAAAAAATTTAAAAAATAAGATTGCTACCCTCATTGAAGTAGGTCTTGTATGCTTTATGTTTGTTGCTTGTTCCTACTAGTACCCTGCTCTTTTCTGCACATTGAGAACTTGTTTATAGCTGAATGTGAAAGTGGATTTATCCTATCGGAATCTATATTAAGCTCAGGAAACCTTATGTTATTGCTTATTTTGCTTTAAGTACATGTTCTTGACAGATTTCTTCAAGTGGTGTGAGATAACTTTCTGGTTCATATGTTTTCTTACCTTTTGTTCCATTGCTAAGGATGTGCTAAATAAAAGGTGGGAATTTCATAATAAAATTAAAATGTGAAACAGTAAATACTTTGGCCTTAGTTTCTCCTTCATGACCCAGATAAACTTTCATAAGTGGCTTTTTGAGTGGCATGCAATTGTGCACTGTCTTTCCTATTTCATGAACCTTAATAATTTGATGTGTCAGACACTCAGGGAGGTTGACTCTTCGTATCTCTTGGCTTTTCCTCTTCTATTAAACATGCTATGACTTTTGAAAACATTATTTGTTTGTATGTGTACAGACATATAGATCTGATTTTCACTGTCCTCCACTGCTCACCTTCTTTCTCTAAATGATCTTGTAGGCTGTACGGAAAGCAGTTACTGCTGGATTTTTTGCAAATGCAAGTCGTTTAGAAGTGAGTGACTTAATTTTCCATGTTTCCTGCCAAACTAGAATTATGGAATATGGACATGATATCATCTTCCTCCATTCCAGTAGGAAGTTAAATACGTTAAAACAATGAATCGTATTCTTTTTTAGGCTACTGTCCTGATAAAAGTTGTGATTATATTTTATTGAAAGGCATTCAGTCATAACGGGATGTACAAGACTGTTAGAGGTTCTCAAGAAGTTTATATTCATCCTTCGTCTGTGTTGTTCAGGTTAGTAGGCTGGAGTTTGATATTTAAATATTTAGTGAATTTCATCCAGTGCTGCAAATATGGCATAACCATCAAAACAAGAATTACATGCTTTGTTTTGTGATGCAATTGATGCTCAATCGTGAACTGGTTCGTGAATATTATGCTAGCAATCCATATTCAAGTGACATTCTTAATTGCAAATGTGTTGATGGTTATAACTTTTGCTACATCTGATAGGGTGAGGATATAGTGACTAAGTAGTATTAGGCTTACTACTCTCTTCCTTGCCACATATATGTGGAAGGGTAGGCATGATTTTGACTTTCCAGTTTATAGACGTTGAATAACCAATAGGGGATGTTTTCAAGATAAACTTGTTCTGGAATCTAGTACTCATGCATTTAATTAGTTCATGCATTAGTCACACGTTTACATTGTATTCTAGTGTTTACATTAATATGGTTGATGTTCGAGTTATTTTGTGGAAGTGTAAGGGTTGTGAAAGTACCAGGAGTCTTGTAAACAGTAATGAAAGTTTTTGAGTTGTGCATGTGGAAGTAAGTTAATCAGAGTTTCAGTTTCAAAATACTTCTTTCTCTTGTGTTAGTTTCTTGCTTCACCACCATATTTCTAAGGAATGGTATCATAGCTTTTGAGAAAAGATGATGAGTAGTGGAATGTTTCCTTTTCAATTGTCAAGGGAAAATTATGACAATTGGTGTATGCCATAAAGGCTCTTCTTGGTTCTCAAGATGCATGGGAGGTTGTAGAGAGGTTATGAAGAGCCTGAAGATGAAACAACCTTGAATCAAGTGCAGAAGGAAGCTTTGCAAAAAGCTTGCAAGGACCAAAAGCCCTCACTTTGATACATGCATGCCTAGGCATGTTTGAGAAGATTGCTTCTGTAGTAGGTGCAAAACGGGCATGGGATATTCTCCAAATTGCCTTGTAGGGAGATGATAAGGTGAAAAGAGTTTGTCTCCAAACTTTGAGAGGAGAGTTTGAATCTCTCCATATAAAAGATTCTGAATTGATTTCAAATTATTTTTTTCGAGTCCTGACTATGATGAATCAATGGAGAAGGTAGGGGAGAACTTGGAGTATGTATGGGTGATTGGAAAAAATTCTTCAATCCCTAGACTCAAAATTTGAACACATAGTAACAGCCATCAAAGAGAGGAAGAATTTGGAGACTTTGACCATTGATCAGCTTAGTGGTATTTCACTTGTTTAGAATTGATGTTCAGGATTCAATTTATGATTTGAGGCCACTTTTTTTGAATTTAGGATCAATGATTTTATTGAATGTTTCTCTAAGAACTAGTATTCGTTGTACTAGATGTTCACTGAAAATTTTCATCAACTGATAGTATTTATGAATATTGGTGCTTAGAATGATCCTTGAATGGATTTAGATGATGGCTTTGTATCATCTGATGATAGAATCTAGATAATATGGCGTCTCAGTGTCTGGGCCTTGACAAATATGGTCAAGTTTTGCTGTTGAGTTCTCATATTGTGTTTTGTACACGTACAAAGTCTGATCATCTGAAAACTTTTATCATGTTGCAGAGTTAATCCAAAATGGGTTATATACCACTCTCTTGTCTCAACAGACCGGCAATACATGCGCAATGTTATGACTGTTGATCCTTCTTGGCTAACAGAGGCTGCTCCACATTTTTTCCAGCGTCATCGGAGACCGGATCCCATTGTTCACTAACTACCTTTGCAATTGTTTCTCTAATGGATGTAAAGAGGATACAACTCAATTTTGTCGCGATTATTTAATCTCGTGAACGGTTATCTACAAAATAGATTCTATATCATTTTCCTGATTTCATTAAAGAAATTTGTTCTGTTTAATGCTTTGATTTTTTTTCTTGAAAAAGAGTGTCCTAGTGCATGTGTTGACTGTTCTGGTGAACTTGTTGCTTAACCGTGTGAGATTCTGTCAATAAGCTGAGGTGCCTTCAATTTGCCTCCATCGTCTTGCTCGTGTGAATGAGATCTGAACCCTAGTTATTTAGTGCCCTGTTTGCAGGTTTTACCGGCTAATATTTGCAAGATGCTGGCTGGTTTAATTTGGCTTTACTTGAAAACTACAAGTTTGAGCTCGTGTCAAGTTAATTTCTTGCTCGGTTTTCGAGTTTCAATGCTTGGGTTTGGTTTTAGAATGTTTTAGGTTCAATGTCTTTTATTGATATAGGTTAGGACCGCTCATGCTACTAATCATTGTTGTAAGAATTAAAAAGAAAAAAAAATATTCAAACAAATATTCCTCATGATATCTCAATAAATACCACAAGTAACCAATAAAATAATATACAATCTTTTCACACGCATTTCACCCATTCTAAATCTACTCAGGATGAAGTTTTCCGCGGCTTCATCGTTTATTATTTTTATTTCTATTTCATATAAAAACACGGGCTAATTATTGATTCTAAACAAAAAAAAAATAGTTTTGCAATTTGGACTTTCTGCTGACTATATAAAAGAGGGGCGCGGTCCACGATCCAGGGGAGGCTTCCCTGAGTTTGGTTGCCCGGAAATGTTGGTATGGGCCTGATTCGCCAATTTCCCTTCAGCATATGGAATCATCCCATTCTGAAGAAAATCAAAATCGATTTAGGAATATTGTTCTGAAAACTATCGGACGAGACGTTCGCGTGGTAACTCAAAGGTATATGGTTCTTGCAAAGCATATGCTAAAAATTAAAGCACAATTTCACTGGGATTTACGGAAGAGCAGCAGAGTTTGATGGCTCCTAAACGGGCTTGGTTGACCTCCATTATCTTAATACAAACTCTCCATGATATTGCAATAGCTATAAATATCCCCTTGTTCTTAGTGTAATATATTTCTGGTTCCCAGGCCTCGAACTTCAGGCAGGGATATAGAGCAATTATAATTCAGTAAAAAAGAAGACAGAAAAAGGGTGTCTGTTTGACACTCTCTCAGGTTCATCTCTCTCAAACTCAGGTTTGTTTTGACTAATGGTTGTTCTGATTATTTGCATGGCCATTGTCTCTGACAGCTTCTTCTCCCGATTACCATTTTTGACAACCATTATTGCAATCAAATTTTCCCAATTATAATCCTTGAGGTCAAGGAACTGCTGAGTCCAGGGGTGTTGTAATGAACCAATTTTAATCAAGAGAGGATTGCATTGTTAGTATGGTAGTCTTCTACGCAGAGGATTAGTGCCATAAAAGAATGGTTATTTATAGCTACTACATGTGTCGTGGTTAGCAGTCATTAGCTGAGTCACTTAGAAGTTAGTTGAGGACTAACACTATTCCCGCCAAGATCCTCTGCATGATTTTACTGTTTCAATAGTTGGCAATCATTAACCCATATAATAACTTTTGACTTCTCATTTCTCTCTCTCAGATTTCCAACCATTCTGCAGTAATGGAGTTGATCAGTTGAATAAAAATGAACATAGCAGCACTCATACTTCTGCTAGTCCTTCTAGCCATCCAGTTTGCGAGCAACCGCTCCATTAGAAATGAGTTCTCCGATCTAATATCTGATGGCTTGGATATAAAGGGTCAAACCAACTTCTTACAACTAAACAATCTGGGGACAACTGTGACTTGCGAGCCAATTTATGGCTTCATGCCTTGCACCAC
This sequence comes from Populus alba, assembly GCF_005239225.2. Taxonomy (NCBI): domain Eukaryota; kingdom Viridiplantae; phylum Streptophyta; class Magnoliopsida; order Malpighiales; family Salicaceae; genus Populus; species Populus alba. The sequence goes on from NC_133287.1 coordinate 4,633,095, forward strand.
AAAGGTTTGGGGCAACCTCTTCCTCTTGGTGGTTTACGAGTACTTGCTGTCCCTCGCAGATAAATACATTTCTAGTGGATCCAACCTTTTCTTTCAAATGTTCGGAACTGGTGTGTTTGGTGGTAGTGTGTTCTATGTGCTTGCTAAATTCCCACAAATTGTATTGGTTCTTGGTAAGCTCTTTTCTAACACTTCCTTTTTATCTCAGCACATGGTGTAAGCCTTTCCCTGTTTGCTATTCATTGTCGAAAAAGATCTGAGGTTAATCTTTGGAAATAGGACTATTCATAGAATATTTTCTGGTAGGAAAAGAACAAAAATCAGTAAGATTTTATAGCACCAATGTTGTGGTTCTGTTTGTAGTTTGGTCAGGAACTGCTTGATAAAAATGAATGTCTTTTTCAGTGACCTTGCTCTCAGCCAGTGAAGATGTTGTCGGATCAGCAGTATCAATGTCAATGGGGTTTCTTGCAGGCTCAACGATGATGAGCCTAACAATAATCTGGGGTTCTGTTATTGCTTTCGGAAGCTATGATCTTCAACAGACTCCTTCCTCAAACCTGGAAAACAAAACGCCGTGCCTTTCCAATGGTCTTTTTTTTTTTTTTTTTTTTTCATTCTTCTTGAGCCAATATGCAAAGATCTTTTCTAATTCAGTAAAATGAAATTCAAGTGTGTTCTGGTATACAGGTTATGGTGTTAGAACTGACATTGTTACCAAGTATACTGCAAGAATTATTCTTCTGTCAATGATCCCATATTTAATACTTGAACTGTCGAAAGTTTTCAATTCTTCCTCAGCAACACGAGCAGGAGTCCTGATTGCTCTTATTATTACAGTTATTTTACTGGTGACTTACTGCACCTTCCAGGTAAAAAATTTAATTCAACAGAATGATCATAACATCGAAACATATGATGCGCACTCTTATGAAATACATTTCGGAATATATCAAAAGAGCAAAGAAGATAAATCACTAGAAGCGTATGCTTTAAAAAGTAGCTTATAGAAATTGAAATGTTGGTCTTTAATCAATGATTGCCATCCTTCTGATATAGCAATGGCACCTGCTATACAGATTGTTAAGAGCTTTACTAGTTAAGAAAATATGTTCGTGCAGGTATTCCAGCCATGGATTCAGGATAGAACACTCGAGTATTTGATTCTGTCATATGTGAAGAAGAACCTACTACAATCTCTATGCAATCCTCACGGGAGGCCCATTGAATTCAAGATAAGACAGTAAATTTTCTAACTCATATATTGATCACTTTTTTATAGGTTATGATCTCCACTTGAGAGTTCACTACTTACCATTGATTAACCCTTCCTCGGTATATTTTCAGGTTGTTTCACAAGATTGATCTGAAAAAAAATGGTCAAATATCAGAAGATGAAGTGAGAGCATTTTTAGTGGGAATAGAAGCAGGAGTGGTTGGCTTGATTGGAGACCATTGTGTGTCAAAAGTGATGGCAGAGTTTGACTTCTCTGGAGATCATGGTATAAGCAAGGAAGAATTTATTCGAGGGATATCGAAATGGCTTGATGAGGCTAATGGCGTTGAAAACAACGGAAACCAGACAGAATTGTTCAATAGTAATTTACCGGTATATGCTCATCCACTATCAGGTCCTTTCCCAAAAGCTAAGAGTTTCAGGAACAGTAATAACCAATTGCAATATTGCTAGGGAAGTAGAGAAGAACAGCAGATATGGGAGGCTGAACAGCAGGATTCTAAGAATTCGGATGAATGGAATTACAGTAAGGCCACTTACTTCATCCTTCTGGGAACTGCTATTGCAGTTCTTCTGGCAAAACCCTTAACCAAAACACTCCAAGAACTTGCGACAGCTATAAAGGTCCCCTCTTTCTTGGTGTCGTATTTTTTGGTACCCTTCGCTTTGAACTTCAGACAAGGATATAAATCAATCATTTCTGTCAGTGATAAGAAAGAGAAGTCCGTGTCTTTGACACTCTCTCAGGTTCATCTCTCGCAAACTCAAGTTTCTTTAGATTATTTTTTGTTGATAACAATGTAGTGGTGTCCTCAGGCTCGATTCAGTGAACCGAGATCAGGTACTTCCCAGTCATGAGGTCTTGAGCATTCATAAGAGATTATTTTCCTGGACCTCCTCTAAACGTCCAAACATCTCTTCTGATCAAAGAGTCATTAATGCAGATCTTGGAGTCCAAGCAACCAAGTGTTACGCTATAGATGTCTTGCATGCATGAATGTTTATTTTCTAATTTGACAGGGGAAAGTTTTTGTGCAGATCTATTGTGGGGTATTCATGAACAACGTTCTGGGTTTGACGTCATTCTTGACTATTGTTTACATACGAGACGTGGAATGGGATATCACAGCTGAAATTCTGGTTGTTCTAGTAATTTGCAGTGGAATCGGTCTATCCTCGAGCTTCTCCTCCAAATTCCCATTCTGGACATGTCTTGTAGCTTATGCTCTCTATCCCATATCTCTGGGCTTTCTTTACGTTCTCACCATTTCTCTCGGATGGGGTTGAAATTAAGCTGCTCACACCAATTCTTTATGCTTATACTTTTCATAAGGCGTGATCGCAAGGGGACAATAAACTGGATGGAAACTCAATCACTCCTATGAGTTAGTGTTTCACAAACTTGATAGATAGAAATTTACTGTGCTAATGTGTCTTGTCTATATAAAATTATGTCATTTACCTTTGTGGTTTTATCGGAGGCACACGTTTAATCTTCTTGTTTAATAACAATATTTTTTGAACTAATTTTTACTTAATTATATGATAAAAAAAAATAAACACTTATAAAATTGAGTATCAATCTAATATTATGATGCTTATTTGAGATTACAATAACATCATAAAAAACTAACACAAATAAATTATAAGGCTCTATTCCCAATAAATCCAAATTAACTTGTTAAACATGCAATTTAGGTCATGGATTCTACTATATTTAATAAGTTTTTAAAACTACTTTTTATTTAATTATATGATTAAAAAATAGACGCTTGTAAAATTAAGTATCAATTAAATATTAGAATGTTTGTTTGAGACTATGATAATCTCATAAAAAGCAAATTAAAATAAATTATAAAGACCAATTTAAAATCAATCAAATATTAAAAGATTAAATTGAAAAAAAAATAAAAAAAATCAATAAAACCACATTATTCATGAAAGAAATTAGAAAGAGATAAAAACTCAAATTAAGAAGAATAAAAAAAGACAAGGTGCACAAGCTTTAGTGACCCAATGTGCTTAGGCCTTAAAAAAAAATAAGCATGTTGGTTTGCTAGTCTAGCTTGGATATTTATTTTATCCTCAAGAGACATTTCACCTGCAATGGTAGGAGAATTGTCACCGACTGAGCTGCCTACCCAAAATCTAGCTACCACTATGGTGGCCACAAAATTAAAGGGAATTTTTTAGCTGAAAAATATGTTTTCAACTCATTTTCACCTAGAACCATCTAATAAATACTATAAAAACCTCCATAAACCAATTACCAACCCTAAAATCACAAAAACAATAAATAAAATCAACATAATAAAAAAAATCTAAATGCGACTCGATCTACTTTATCATGTATTTTTATAGGAAAATACAACCACTATCAAACTTCTCCTATCAAATGGAACTTGTTAACACTAAAATAGGCCATTTTTGTCATTAGATTGTAGCAAACTGACAACTTTCTCTTTCTTTATTGTTTTTCTCGTAACTCATTTCATGGTTACTCCTTAAAATTATTATTTTTATTTCCAAAATATAAACAAAAAAATAAAATAAAAGATGGCAATATGGAGAAAGCAGGCCGAGGACAATTTCAAAAATACATAAAAATCAAGTTGTAATTTTGGATGAAATTCAAGGCCTAATTGTACCCCATTATACCCAAGATTTAAGAGACAATGCAAATTCAATGTCGAATTAAATAATTATTAAATGAAGTATGGTCCATTTAGGCTTATTGACAAGACAACGGCCGCGGCCGCTACACTAGCCTAAAAATACCAATTCAGGCAACCTTTAATTGTCAAATTTGACAGTTCATGACATCTAATTTAAACCAACAATTAGGATCCTTTTCAGCTGAATCAAGGGTCGAAAGTTTTCCCCCAATAAATACAAAATTGCCCTCTTTCATTTCTTATAAATATGGGTGGATTTCATGGCCTAAGCATCAAGAAAATTAGATGCGATGCAAAAATTAAAAAAAAAATCAGCCTTAATTTCCCCCTAGTTTCTATATATATATATATATAATTGAAACTAAGATACGCAAATTCTTTAAAGATGAAATTAAAAAAGAAAAAATTCCTTAAAAATACAAAAGAAGAGGAAAAAGAAGAAGCATTGTTTAATTTCACAGTGATCTATGTGAGGAGGAGAAGAATAAATTCTCTTTCTCAATTAGTCTATGTTAATGAAAAAGAATTAAAATTTTTATTTTAGTCATAAAGTTAATAAAATTTAAAGGGTATTTTAATGGAATCAAATATTTGACACGAAAACTATGTTTTTATATTTAGTTTATTTATGAATAGAACTGGGAGTATGCTACCTAATCTTTGTTTCCATTTTAATTCAAATTTCGTTTTAAAAAAGTTGTGCGATTGAATCTTTGTCATTGATTTATATATTAAGACTAGAATTTAGTAAACATAATATATAGATCATGTTTTAAAGAATATGAGAGGATCTCATACTGAATAAAATCTTTCTCAATATTCTCCCCTTTTATTTTGTAATTACGATTACAACAAATTCTTTTCGTTTAAGGATAGTCGTCTTCGTTATTAGAGGGGGGAAAAGCTTACGAACCATCTCCATACTCACGCTGTTGCTCGAGTTTGTTCAAAGTTAAGAAGAAATCCCATTGTATAATCTTGATATACTTGATTTGATCTACATGCTTAATTAATTTCATGAGCATAGCTTCGCTCTTCATGCGTACGTAGGGATGTGCTTTGTCCCTTAATCGTATCCCAGATTAATAAGATCTATTGGATGTATTTTGTCCCTCAATTCTTCATATATAGTATCCCAGATTAAAGAAGATCAAACTTTAAAAAGAAATTATGTTTTATATAATGCCAAACAATCCTCAAACGACATCTGAAACGCGCTTCCAAGAACTGCAATCTCTGATGGATTAGTTCCCGCTCAGAGCCTCAAGTCAAGATCAATACCATCTCCTCTTTTTTCAATTCTATCTTCGTTGTTCAAGCTAAAGTTTGTTTCCACCTTGCTCTTTTGCTCCACTGGAGGCAGGAAGCTAAACGAGGGTTTATTACAAATTGATTCGCTACCTTGTGAAGGCCAGCTGTGCTGGGAGTCCTCAGTGCTTTCCTTCAGATCATAATAAGAGGAAATTGACATTAGGCATTAGCTATTGCATGTTTTTATTGCCCTTGAGATGATAAGAAAATCTATTGATGTTTCTGAAATATATATATTTCTTACTCGGAAAGGCAGAGGATGTTTCGATTTGGACTGTTCTTGTTGAGAAATATGAGTTGATGGAGAAGGAATCGCCGGAGAGCCGAATAAGAGGAGATTACCTTCAGCTACTCCATAATCTGTATTGCGCTTGCTACCTATATTCTCGTCCCTGAAAAGAAAAAAAGCACAAGGAAATGTTAGCAAAATGCATGGCTAGCAGTTTCGGAATTTATTAGTAATTATGGTTTCAAGAATATTTTTGTTTAAAAATATATTAAAATAATTTTTTATTTTAAAAATTATTTTTAATATCAATATATCAAAATGATATAAAAATATAAAAATAAAAAAAATTAAATTTTAAAGTATCTTGTTTTTAACCCTCGTTCCCTCTTTAATATAGAATGGAATTTACAATAGCTTGGCTAATTAATTAACCTGGAAACTGCCTCGATTTGCTCAGGATTAAAAGTGATGCCGTGGCTAGCACGTGTAAGTGACAGGTCCTGTCTGCTGAATTGAAGTGAAAATGCAGGAATTCGGTAGTGGTGAGGAATTGGAGGGGCCTCCATGGAAAACGGGAATGATCGCTTTGAGCCAACCATCTATGCATCAATAAATTTGACAATCAAATCAGTTAAAAGGGAGATTAAGTGCAAGAAAGATAGATGGAATTTATGAAAAATGAACTTATACAGAGATATAGTGTCTTAAATTTCATTAATTTGATAATAATGAGAGATTTGGTGGTTTAAAAACAATAGAAAATTAAGAACACATAAAAATAAACCAAACTAAATGCATCGAGCTAATCACAATTATTAGAGGAAAAAAAAAGATTATTAGTTTTCAATTCTTTTATTGTTATAAAAGGATGCCAAAGCCGATCAGTGAAGTATTTAGGCTTAAATGATTGCAATAGTTATTTTTTATTTTTATATTTAGACTAACCCACAATACTCTTCTTCAACGGATCATGAACCCTACAAAAATTGATCTTATGATGATTTGCAAACAACAAAAGAAGAAGGAAATAAAAATCGAGGGAGGATCAAACAAGGGGCTGAAATGAGTTATGATACGAACAGATTTTAAACTTGCCTTGTCTTCATCTGGCCAGCATACAGAATTGTTATGGTGGTGTGACGTTTGGTTTGAAGGGGGCTCTATACCTTGATACATGACTACTGGTGGTGGAGTTGTTGAAGAAGACGATGCCACAGACTCTGGAAAAAAATTTATCTGCAGCAAGTTACACACGTTAAAAAAAACAAATTAAAACGGTATATAATTGAAAAAAAAAAAAAAAAAAAACTCCCTTACCATTGGAGTGGGTGAATATGGGCTCCCTTGTGCCATAGAAGAGGAAGGAAATAGTTGGCCAGGTCCGTTTGTTGAACGCATAGAAAATGGATTCCCTGAAGCCAATCTAGGACCTCCAATATCAGCTCTAGGCTGGCAAGAATTCCACATCGTCGGTAAAAATCCATGTTCATGCAAAACAATGTCTGATCCACCATTGCCGGTGCCTCTGCAAACCTGTAATGATGTGTTCTTGCTGCAATTACCGAAAAGCGTTGTTGACTGGGGACTAAAAAGATGAGGATCAGGAGCAAACGGGAGATTTTTAGGATGAGATTTGTGGGAAGATAGAACAGGAGATTGTCTTTGATAAGAACTTGAAAGTTGTGAAACTACAGAGAACCCTTCAATATTCTTGGTTTCGTCAAAACTCGCATCATTCTTCTCTTGATCCCTCAAGATCTTCTCTAGCTCCGCCACTCCTGGCCCTCTCTTGGGGATTTTTTGTTTCTTTGCCTTCTTTGAACATGTATTATCAACGCCATTGCCACCACTATTGCTGCCATGATGACCGTCACCATCACTACTAATGCTAGTATAGCTACACATGTCTCTTGTTTATTTTTTTGCGTTTGGGTTTCCTTTGTGACAACCCATGAGTCCATTATAAGACCACAAATCGAAATATAGAAGGAAAAGGTTTAATTACGCAAAGCCAATAGAGAGAATCCAGCGAAAGTTCAACAGGAATCCCCTCATTTTAAGACCCACAAATCTAAAACCAGTAAAAAGAAATCAATTCAAAAACCGAGATATATGGTAAGAAAATCGCCCCAAAAGGATGTGGAATTAAAAGCGGCTATCTAGTCGTTAATGTAGAAGTGAAGCCAAGGAAACTCCAGCCATGTTTTAAGCTCCAAAAAGATCTTTCACTACGGTGAGAAAGAGAGATCCAAATCTTATACTAAGAGAGTGAGTTTGTGTTTCTCTCGAAAAATATTTTCCAATATTTTTTGAATTTTTTAATTGTTTTAAATTATTTTAATATATTAAGAAATAAAAAATAAATTTTAAAAATAAAAAAAACACTTTAAAAACAATTATTACCATAACACAGGAAAAGAGAGATATATACATTAGTTAACGTGATTTTCTCATAAAATTTTGTTTGTCTGACAAACAAAATATATATTCACGAAGAGGATTTTTCAAAGTAAGAAAAACCAAGCATTTATCAGAATCTTCTTCTTTTTTAAAAAAAAAAAAATCTAAGACCTTTATTTATTTCCGAATCTATATACTTATTGTCAATTGAATCTCAGTCTTGTAAATATTATCAGTTTGATTCAAAAAAAATTAAGAATTCTAATAAGCACATGAATTTACATTATAAATATACTAAAACAAAAGGGTGTTTTCATGTGAAAATGGTGAAATTATAGATTTTTCCAAAACATTTACTGTAGCAATATTGTAGCGTGGAAAATTTTTAGTTTTTAGTTTTTTCTAAATTATAGATTTTATTAATTTTTTAATATAACGGTGGAAAAATTCTCATTTTTAGATTTTTTTTTAGGAAACAAATTTTCCTTATATGTTTTTTTGTTTTTTATACTTATTATTTTTATCATTTTACACTTAGATTATTTATCACTATATTTATCTTATCTTTGATTTTTTTAATATTTTTTTAGTTTTTCTTCTTTTTTTCTTTACACTTCTTTTGAAAAAAAAATATGATTTTTTTTATTTTTTACACTTTGAATATTTATCACTTTACACTTAATTTATTTTTACCATTTTTTGTTCTTATCTTTATTTTTTATAACTTTTTTGTAACTTTTTTTCTTTACACTTTTTTTTAAAAAACATATTATATAAAAACTAAGAAAATAGTGTTTCACTGTATCAATTACAAAATTATTCCATTCTTTTGCTATATTAAATATTAAATTGAGATGTTACATATTTTTATTAACACATATAATCTTTACTATATTTTATTACTTGTATGCATCAACTTCTTGATTAACAATTACATATTTTACTTGATATCAAAAAACATGTTAATAAAACATACACATTAATTTTTATGCGTTAGAAAAAACATTATTCAACCTACAGCGAGGCGAGTTGAATATACACATTAATTAATACTTTGTTTTTTATTTATTGACATATATGGTTCTCGATGTATTTAATTAAATGCATGCATATGCTTTTTTTATTTATAATTAGATTTAAAAAAAAAACACATTTAAAAAGTTTGCATATTTATTTGTTTTTTGTCAAAAAAAAATATCCGACTTGTATTGTACCAAAAATGTTCATGTTCATTAAATGTTTTCATTTTTATTTTCAAATTGATGTTTTTTTAATATACAAAATATGTCTATTGTACTTCAACTATTAAAACAATTGACGAATTAAAAGACATAGTCGAGAAATATAGAAAATGTTTGGAACTTAATTAATAAATTTAATAGATTTGGAATATATTTGAGAATTGATATATAGGTTTTAAACTAAATTGCAGTTTCTATAATATGAACTTCCATGTGTTAGGTATCCGAAAATATCGGCAAATCTTTTCCATGTATTGACTCAGGACATTGATAGATTTTCCTAAAATGTAATTCACGACTATAATATATAGTTGATAATTAAATTTACTATAATTGATAAAGTGGTCCCAAAAAAAAATGTTCGCAAGGGAGGCCATAAATGTTTGATTAGAGCATTGCTTGAAGGCAAGGCCTTGAAGCCATAATATTTTGAAGTCTTTGGTTCGTCGATTATTTCATTCAATCGAACAGAGAAAAGAGGTTCCTTAGCCCCGCAACGACAGTGTAGTTTTCATGGAGGTTGTTTAAAATTTAATTTTTTTTTTGTTTAAAATTAATTGTTTTATATTTTAAGATTATTTGCATCATAGCTGATTATCAACTGTATATATCTTGAAAATCATGCTTTATTTTTATTTTATTTTTTAGTTTGAGTGGTTAAATATTAGATAGAATTTTTATATTTTTAGATTATTTTCATCTTATTAATAGAAATATATCATGAACGTATAGTAATGTATTAGAGAATGCGAAATAAAACACAAAAAATGTGAAAATATAAAGAAGGAAAGCTCTTGTAAATACAGCTCATGAAGGTAGACGATCTAAGAATTAAAAAGCCAAATGGATATGAAAATCTGCTTCAAGATATTTTAATAAATTCGATCTTATATATTTCTGGTGGAGTTTTGGTAGGTGGAAGGATGCATTCACATGGGGCTATGATGGACCACAGTCTTATCTCATTAATTATTTAAAGTATTTTGAGAATGTGGTTAAAATTATATTTTTAAAAAATTTATTTTTTTATTTAAATTTATTTTTTATTTAAATTTATTTTTTTATTTTTAAATTATTTTAATATTAAAAATAATTTTTAAAATATAAAAAATTATTTTGATATATTTCAATAAAAACATTTAAAACCATTATAATTAATGTATTTTACGTTTTCGAAACAAGAGAGTATCACCATATCATTATGAAAGGTTTGTTTAAGAGTGGTATTGTAATTATTATTTTTTAAAAAAATATATATTAAAATATATTAAAATAAAATTATTTTTTATTTTTTTAACTGATTTAGGTGTAGGCAGGCCTAATCATGGGTTAAGATCGTCAATTAAGGACATTATATCGAATAATGAAATGGCGTAGCGCAGAAATAAACTGCATAATGGTATATGATAAATCAGTTCGAGAAAAAGATGGTCGGTGATGAGCATGTCAAGTTCTATTTTTCTTTTTTCGAGCCAAAAAAAAAAAAAAAAACAAGAAGCTAATATCAATTTTTTTTCTTCAGGCTAAAGCTAAAAAACAATTTCATGCTGAAGTCTAATCCTTGTTTGTTTTCGTGGTGGTGTTAAAGTATTTTTTAAAAATAATTTTTTTTATATTTTTAAATTATTTTAATATGTATTATAACTAAATTTTAAAAATAAAAAAAATATTATTTTAATATATTAAAAAATAATAATAATATATAATAAAATAGGACTGTTATATTATATTTGGAATTATATTATTTAAAAAATATTAAATTAATTAATTTTAATATTTCTTGACATACTTATTATCAAATAATAATCTCAACTCAGAAAATTTAAACTGTTATGTAAGATTTCAAAATATATTTTATATTATTCTATAACACATCAAGTCAAAATAATTTGAACTTGAAACTTACATAAGGCTATATATTACTTTGTGTTTAATTTTTACCAAATAAATAAAAATGATAAGATTTGAACTCGTAACCACTTGATAATTAAAATTCTGATATTATGTTAAAAAATTATTTTAACTTAATAGTTTAAGCTATTAAATAAGATGTTAGAATATGATTTATATTATTATTGAATATTTATATTAATTATTAAAAAAATAATAATTTTTAAAAATATTCTACGTTACAGTATCAATAACAATAATGGTGCCTGAGCAGTTAAAAAATTCACATTTGACTTCCAGCCGATTCTCGCATTTCAAAACGATTGTCACTTCAGCAAAAGTAATTAAAATGAATTGCAGGAAAGATTCTGACAAATACCCACTACTAGAATTAAATTTATATATATATATATATATATATATAATTAAAAAACTATTATTAAAAAATAGTTTAAATAAAAATCACTATTTTAATCACAGTTATTAAAGTACCACTATTCATATTAATAGTTTTTTTAATAACTGCAATTTTAAATAGTAATTTCATAAAAAAAAAAGATCACGTATATATAAACACTGTTATTTTTCTTCATGGTTACCACTCCTAAGAGGAAAAAAAAAAACCCCTAACGCTGTAACAACCACCGTTATTGCCCACCTGCACATCATAAATATAAGGTAAAACATTTACATTGTTTGTTAGTTTGATAAGTTTAATTATTGAATTAATAAATTTTGTGTTTTAATTTAATTTGGTATTTGTGTTATGTTTGATAATTAAGAGTTTATGTTGTGTTTGATAATTATATTATTTAGGTTTTGAACGATATAGTTATTTATTGTTAATGCAATTAATATTATTTATGAAATCAATTAGAATTGAATTAGATAAATAAGGGTTTAAATTATCTAATGTTAATTATGTTAGTTTTTATGTATATAGTAATGCTCAAGTGGCAAAACACTGCAATAATGTTATTATATATTTTTTTGGATTGAAACATGTTGTATTATACTTGACATATTAGAAGAGATATTGAACATAAATGATATTTTCTAAGAAGATGACGCCACATAAACATATGAAAATTGTGCTATTAATGAAACTGATCAATCTACTTGTCATCATAAAAAACATAGATAGCCTTAAAAAATTAAGAGCCATTAAAAAAAAGCTTGATGAACTAGGACTAAAAAGATGGCCTGCATGCCAGGCCTATAATTAAAAACCCAGGCAGGTTGTTTACTATTATTTATTCTTAAATTAAATGGGCAGCAGGCAGGTGATGCCCTGTTCACCTCCAATATTTTATAGTGACCAAAGGTGGTTTCTATGACAAAAGTTCAAGTTTTTTAAACCTAAAAACTCAAAAAATAAATAAATCAAATCACCTTTGAAGCCTCATTATAACCATAGAACACATTTTAATTGTATTAAAACTTAAAATCAAATCAATCGAAATAATTTATTGAACCCTAATCTATTTTTTTATTCATCATTGAAGGTAAAAACTTCATTCATTGAGTTTTTTTTTTTTTTAAATGAATCTACAAACACCATAATCATAATTATTGGTGGCCAATCGAGAGTACGAGAGTTTTCTTTCTCTTCTTTTAGCCTGTTTGGCATTGAGGTTGAATCTGCTTTTCAGAAAATTTTTTTTTTTTTTTTTGCTAAAGTTAAGTACGGTTTGTACTTTTTGGATCGTTTTAATGTGCTGATATCAAAAATGATTTTAAAAAAATGAAAAAACATTATTGGCATACTTTTTGACATAAAAAGCTATTTAAAAAGCAACCGCTACCACACTTCCAAACACCTTATTTATTTTATGGCGAGTTTATCTCTCTTCTAACAATAATCAGGGATTGAAATGCAAATAAAATTAATTATTTAAATGTGAAAGTTCTAAAAATAGGGACCAAATATGCAAAACATGACATTTATGGGACTAAATTGAACATTTATATGCCATTTGAATAGCGCCAGTGGAAAGAGGTTTTTTTATGTCGATTTCCTTGGTTTTAATTTTTTTAAAAGAAAAATATAAAATTTAATTTTAAATTAAAGTTGATTTTTAACTTAATCAAACAATAAATTGGATACGTGAAAGCATGTGAATCAAAATATACTTCAAAATAAAGAACCATGTTAACATAACTTATGAGGGTGAGATTAAAAAGAAATATAGTTTAGGGATCGAAGTGTGAAAGAAGAAGAATTTTGGAAGACATAAAGGGAAAAACATTGACTGTGAGATGGAGCTTAATAAATGAGTCCAAATCTTTTACTTCATTTGTTAATAATTTGGTAATATTAATCTTTATCTTACTAGTTAATTTGGTTGATTTGTACTTTCTCGCTGATGATTCTAAATTTTTTTTCCATGCAATAAAATAGAAATATATGTGAAGATATTTTTAATATATTTTTTAATATAAAAATAATAATTGTAAATTAAAAAAAAACTAATTATATATATTTAATTAAATAAATTAAGAATTAATTATGTGAATAAATATGAAAAAAATTACAACATTAATTAAAAACTAAATTAAAAAGTTAAGAGATGAATGCAAACAAAAATACATGATATTACAATATAAATAATGAATCAAATTGTGTTTAATAATTTTTTTTAAAAGTTAATTTTTATTTAATCAAACATTGAATAAAAAAAGACACGGAATAATAATGGAATAAAATCAATAGAAAAATACAATATAGAGTTACATAAAGGAAAAGAAAGAAAGAATTAGAACTCAAGCTTCAGTTGCAAACCCATCGGTAAAGAAGGATTCGTGCACCACCACCATGGCTATTCAGTCATTGCAGAATGGTGGTGGCTTTCCCATTTTCCGATTACTCTGGCTGGATAATTAACAGTGGTCATCTACAATATTACAGCAGCAACAGGATATCAACAGAAAAAACGTTTACAGCAGAAAAATCCCAAATGATCCAAGAAATGTATTGCCATATCTGCAAACTTCAGTAGACTGTAAAATAATAAACAGAAACACATGCAGAACTCTTTCTAGCAAATTATTAGAGTCTTAACAATGAAAAAGCCAATACCTCGTTGTTCTTGAGAGAAGTAGGCTGAACAAATAAAGACATGAAGCGATCATTAACCATCCCCGACCTGATAAAAGCATTGCGTTGCCCTGGCTAGGTTCGCAACAATTTTGACGAAAGTTTGAGAATAGGAATTTATTCAGTTTTTTTTTCATTTCTTGTCTATCAAAGTTCTTATTTCATGATGTTTAGCTTCTTCTTCCCTTGCTCCAGGTTGGTTAACGGAATTGTAAGAGAGAAGAAACTATCTATATTACAGGTCCAGATATGGATAACTAAGCATTATGAAGAAACCCTTGCAGAATTGGTTTATATCCACTTTGCCTCTTTAAATAAACTCCACACAAATCTTCTTACCGTGCATCTGAAATCAAGATTTTTAGGATAAAAAGATATTGAGTATTGCAAACATAGACATATTAAATTTAAAAGTTAAGACTAACTACTAAGGCACAGGTTCTTCAAGGAACAACATTTACTTCTTTTTCCTTGATAGCTTCATAGGTCATTTCATGGACATGGTTGTAGAGTGGGAAGAAAGATATCTTCATGTTCATCCATCACATTAATTCTCATGTGAAATTTCCCATTCGTTTTAAGATTTAACATTTATATTTACGTTGATCTTGTTAAAGAAGCACATGAAATGTACAAAAGTACTATTAGTTGTTGAACTCTAAACATCTATGAATAGCTCAAGTTTATTCAATGTACCATAAACATCATAAGCATCATCTATGATTATTACCAACACCTCCTCCAAAATTCTTTGTCACCACCTATCACAAACCACACAAAGCAACATACTTCTAATATACTCAAATGGACACTTGAAGAATTTAAAAAGTTCAAACATGAAACCTCACTAACATGCATGCAAGTTACCAATATAGACATTAAGAGAACCTGGACATTGAGAAATGGGTCTAGAAGTTGAAAATAAGTTAAAGATCTTAGAGATATAGTAATATGTTACCTCCAGTTTCTTGTCTTCAGGATCAAAAACATCCTCCTTTCATCATAAACTTCAGCTACCATTCAATGAAGATGTTACATTGTCATCAAAACATATCAATATAGACTGTACTGAAACTTGAAAAAAAAATCAAATGCAGAGAAAAAACAATAAAAGTTACTGGCAAAAATAAAAAATCTAGAAACAAAACATGGACCCAAAAATCAAATGATCCCGTTTGCAAATCTCATACCCTCATCCAACCTCAACCCTTTGGAAATAAGTTAAAGAGATTAGAGTTACATACCTGTAAAAAGCAGCCTGGAAGGTGAAGCAACCACAAAAAAGCAGTCATCCCATAAAAGCTTGCACAATGAAGAACAAAGAAAGCAATGAGAAAAATATGCAAGCCAACTATTTGGTAACATAAACCATCTCAAAAAAGAAAAGCTTATATGCCCTCTTAGAAACCCAAAATAACCCAATTCCAAGAGAAAGGATAAAAAATAAACAATGGTAAGCAAGACCTTCTCACCACAAGCATCCTAATCAAAATCAGAAAAGGCTGACATGAGTAAGTTGTAAATGACAAACAAAAAGAGAAATTTACAAGATAACAAAATTAGAAAAAAAGAAGCAATTTATCTTACAATAGCCTAACTAAATCAAAAGAGGGAAAAATATATGAGATACTAGCCAACCTAACTAACTGGTCAAGAACCAACCGCACACCTAAATCCCAAAAACAATCTCCCACTCTCCCAATCAGTTGAATATGGTAAAATATTGTTTTTCCTCGTTGCCTTTTTATTACCAATCATAAAATATTTTTCTAGCATATAAAGCAAGAATTGATAAGAAGGGTCATTTTCACATAGCAATAAGGTGAAGAGTGCTTGGGAGAACTGATCTTATTGCTTGTAGATATGTGTTCACTAGTAGAACCAACATAATTTATCTTTAAATCAAAATCCAGTGGCTTATGATTGTTGAAATTTTGAACAATTCAACATTTATTGTTGAAAGAGAAAAGCTGAAAATATTTTCTAGCTTAATAAGAATCAAATTTTGACTCATTTTAGTGTTTAAGAATAAGATGAAACTAGGTTTTGATTTCATATGAAAGCCATACTTTAAGTCACGGGAAACAATTTTTTTATAAGTAGAACATGTATTTTACAACTTATTCTGTTGAGTCGGGTCAACTATAATATTTTAGTTTGGATTATCAGCTTAATGCTATATCCAAAGAAGCTTCATGACTTTATTTGAAAAAGGTGTATTTGTCATATATGTTGTTGTGATATCACTTGTTATATGTAATTATTCAATTTAACATATTGTCTTTTATTTCATAAAAAAACATATATCTTTCATGAGGAAGATGAATTAATATTTAGGAAGGTATCTAAGATTGCTTTGAACCCATAATTGACACAAGCTCAAAGAAAACTATATGTCAAATAGAAACACCATAAGTATTATACATTACCTTGAAAAAGATCCAATTTGCATAAACAATAATGATCAAAATCAAATGATCAAAGATTTTTTATCCACCCCTATATTTCAAAGGACATCAGAATTTGCAAGAAGGAATTAAGTAAATAAAAAAAAAAATGGCAGAATAAGCACTTATTATGGAGGAACAATGTCATTTTCATTGTATCGAACTAGAATGATAAGGATTTTTATTTTATTTTTTTGATTTAAGATAATGAATTAAAAAATTTTATATTTATCATTTACAAAAAAAAAAAAATTAATATTGATAGCAAGAACAAGCAGGTGGGAAAGAACCTTCATGAGATGATGTATTTTTAGCTTTGCATTAGAGTGCTACGTAGTCTGGCATCTTCGTAAACAATAAATTTAAAAATGTGGTTGTATGTATTTTTATTTATTTATATAATTTAATTATTATTTAATATTACATGTAGTTTTGTTTTATATAAAAATTATAAGTAGAAGATGATTTCAAAGTATGTGATTGATTGAGAAAAGCATCATTCATTTGATGGAAAAGCTTAGTGCGTGACTTTAAAAGAAGTTATAAAGGGTAGGGTATATGGTGTACCTCGTATGCCAAAGTCTATAGTTAATACGAGTTTTTCATTACATTTCTACTCAATGGAGTTATCATATTCTTATTCATCTTATCAGGAATTGTAAAAGAAGATAAAGAAAAAAATGATTTATTTTTTAAATGAAACAAAAAATAGATTCCATGAAAAAAAATCTTATAAACAATCTTGGATATTATTGTGGGACATCAAATAAAACCCAATGTATGTTGATACCTATGGCCCCATTGATACCGTCACATGTTGCCTCATTGATGCCACCACATATGACTCCAAATATAATGGAACCTATAGGTCCCACATCTCCACCAGTTTATTAACCTGAGCCTTGATCATCATATCTTGGTACATCTTACTTCTATCCACGGTATCCTAGTTTGTTACAAGCACCATGATTGTATCTTTTTATTATATTGTGATTTATTTGCATTAATGTAAGTTTAACTAAATTTTTAATTGTATTATGAATTTTATTTTTATTTTATTTATTATTGTTGATAAAGTAATCTTAAATATTAGTGTATGTTGTTTATATATATATATATATATATATATATATATATATATATATATTCTACTTCTTTCAAAATATTCAAAAATAATTACATAAATAATTTGGGTAAAAAAGATATAAATTAATAAAAAAAAATTTATATAATGAGCAACAGATTTTTCTTTGCTAATTATAAAATAATTCATAAATCAATAATAACAAATCCAATACTGATTATACACAATATGCATGTATAGCATATAATCATCAACATATTTTGTCGTTGCTAAATTATGAACAATGAAAAATCTATTGCTAATATCAATAATGAATAATTCATGACTAATAAATCAATAATAAAAGTCTATATATGATATTCTCTGTTGTTGATTTCATTGCTATTTTTCTTCAATAAATTTTTATTTTATTGCAATAGATTAGATAGTTGCTAATAGTCAAATTTTATTTTACAAATGTAAAGCATGATCTTTTGGTTCACACTTTATTCTTATCATCATCATAACCCATAGTTTTTGTAATTAATGACAAGAATGGTAGTAAAGTTGGTGTTTTGCTTTTATATATATATATATATATATAAGTCATCAAGCCTTCGCTAATTTGAATGGTAAAATATTAGATTGCTGGTTTGCACTACATGGTATGTCATATCAAATTTGTTTGGACATACCACATTGTTAATATTTTTTATAGTAAGAAAATAATTAAATCAAGCAGAGGTTAACCTGATATGATTTGATCAACTTGATTGATTCACAAAAGTAACTTGGATGACTAGTAAAAATATAATTCGACTTATAAAAATTCAAGACAATTTTTTTTTAAAATAATATTAAAATGGCAACATATTGAATCAATCCGAGCTAACTTATTAAATTCACAATCCAAATCATGAGACCATGATACCCCATATAAAGAAAATCAAAACAAATTATGAAAACTCAATTTCCAATTAACCTAGTGTTGAAGAATGAAATGAAAAAAATAATAAAAAACAAAAAAAAAAATCAATCTGAAGTTGACCTGTCAAACTCATGAAAAAGTTTATGAGATATGATAAACTCATAGAAAGTAAATAGAAAAAATAACTTAAGTCAACCCGGATTAACCTATCAAACTCGAGATCAAGGTCATGAGATTGTTATAACCTCATAGAAGGCAATTCAAAACAAATTATGAAGCTCAATTATCAATAAACCAATTGTTGGATGATAAAATTGAAAAAAAATCAATTTAAAAATAGAACATAATAAAACAACTTGAACTCATAAAACATGTGACCCAAGTCATAGGATCAATAGAGTAACCTCATAATAAGCAAACCAAAATAAATCATAAAACCTAATTCCTAATCAACTTATTGTCGAATGTTGAAATCGAAAAAATGCCAAATAAAAAACAAATAAAATTCAAGTTAATTGGGCTAACCCACCAAATCCACAACCTGGATCATGAGACTGAGATAACCTCAAAGAAAGCAAGCCGAAATAAATCATTAAACCTAATTCCTAATTAATCTAATATTAAATGATGAAAATAAAAGAAATATCAATTAAAAAAGAAAAAAAAAAGAAGAAGCTATAGTTAATTGTGTTAACTTACTAAACTCGTGATATGCGTTATGAGATCAAGTTAACTTGAAGCATAATTTTTAAAAATTTAAATGTTAAAGTATAAAATTAAAAAAAAAAAACCACAAATTTAGAAAGAAAAAAAAAAACCACAATTAATAGTGGATAGCGTGAACAATAAAAACATCACCCCTTTATTGTTAATGCACACGTTGGTGTTTTTCTTTGAAAAATGGTGTAGGAATAGGAAACCCCAATGTTGAATTCAGGATGCAGTCATACAATCTCTTAGCATTACAATGGATATTTATATTTGTACGAGGACTTGAAAAGGAGGCATCTCAAATTAATTAGGAATTAGGAATTAGATTTTATAATTTATAAATAATATATATTTTAGGTAAATAGGATCATAAGATCTTACAAATGACCAATTTTAGGTAATTCACTCACTCCATATAAATGGACTTAGATCCGAGGGAAATAATTGTTTTAGATAAGAAGAAATCATACTTATATTATATGTGTGATCATGAATACTATAAAAAGTTAACTGATTTCAAATTGTTATTGTTCTCTTGAAAAAATCAATGTTAACATAATTAACTATCGAGCTGGCAGCCATGATCATCTGGTTGAGTTGACATTGAAATTTCTTTGGCCAAGTTGCATGCTTTTCTCCTCTTTACGTAATCTATCATCATTTCCTGAGCTTTTTTTTTTAATCTACAAAAAAAACTTTAATTCTATCATCCGCTATGAGTTTGGATCTAAAAAGAATTGCAGAGAATGTATGCTACTCAAGGAAAAAGATATTGGGTCAAGGAAAAATATTATTTTGGAGTTTTATCTTGCAAATATCCAGTATTTTTTAAATTTCTACGCAAGGAATTATAGAAGAAATGTTTTCAATAAATAGAAAGGATCGGTGGACTAAATATGAACGAGTGGATGAGTTCTTATTGTTAAGCTAGATTTTTTAAAATATTTTTTATTTAAAAAAAATATTAATTTATGTTTCTATGTATTTTTAATTAAAAAATATTTTAAAAAACTTCGCAATCAAAGTACTAAATATGTATTTAAACTGCAAGGAACTTTCCCAAGTAAACATCAATTACGTATTTTTCTGCAAATTAAATGATGTTAAAAATGGACATATAATTTGTATACCTGTCAAATTCCAATTATATATGGTCTCTGAGTACCCATTAAAACATACAAATACATGATATATTAAGAATTTATTTATTTTTTCATTCCAAAAATACTTTTGAAAAAATTAAATTTTTATTTTATTTTTTTACTTTAGATTAATATTTTTTTAGTATTTAAATTTTTTTTTATATGTTAATGTTAAAAATAGTTTTTAAAAAATAAAAATATATATTATTTTAATATATTTGTAAATAAAAAACACTTTAAAAATTATATATTTATTACACTGCCAATCATGCACGAGTGTCGATGGGCGCTCGCTATGTATATATTATTTTAATTCCTGAACTGAAAGAGTTTTCTTTTATAATCATTTCTTTTTTCTAACTAATCAACGGCCCACAATCATAATAATCCACCTAATCAACACCCTCAAACCACCGGTACCCTCCCCCAATTAAAACTTAAACGGTCAACTTCATAACGCTTCAAAACAAATATTAATCACATAAATAATTCCTTTATCTTCTGATTATATTCTTCCACAACCAACAGTAGCTCTCTTTTTTCTCTGTGTAGCAATCCTAAAAGGTAAGCCTGGTGGTTAGATTTGCAGTCCTTTGTTACTTCACGGGTTCGTATTTTGAAGGTGGACATCGACGTAGCTGAGTTGCAATTCACTGGCTGTGAATTCTTTCCTTTGTGATTAGACTTTTGAACCTTACTTGACGAACTTGTATGTATTTTGCTCAAGAAATTACATGGAATAAATTAAACTGAACAAATCTAGGGACTAAAAACAACATGTAAAAAAAAATTGAAGAGGCAAACAACCAATCAGCCATCTTAATCAAACCTTGTCATGGTTTGTTCTCCTGTCATTATTAGCCTTGTATTGCTGAATTATTCAAACCCCAAAAGCACACCAGCCAACACCCACATCTGACAATTAACCTTGTCATTTGTTGAGTCCTTGATTGAAGGGCAATGTGATTTTATGGTATTGTTTATATTTGCAAACATTGTCAAATATCTGTTGGTGAAGGTTTTTGGAGCGAAAAATAAAATAAAATGCTGGTCATGGGCCATAGTAATCCACATTTCCACACCCAATTCTGTTCTTGCTCTTTATTGTTCTTTTTCAGGGCCTTGCTTCTTCTTCACTGAAAGTACTATTCTCACCAGCTACTTTGTTCTCCTCCAAAAAACTTGACTGCCCATTTCCTCACAGGTCTCACCTCTCTGGTATGTCTACTTGCCAAGATTTCGTTTTTCTGTTTTTTTCTTTGTGAAAGAAAACCTTTTGGGCTTTAAGTTTTGTTTTGCTTTCACCTTTAGATTGACCAGTGTGACTAGGACACCCATTTGTTGACTAAGAAAGATGGGGTGAGATCTGGATGTTATTGTTGCTGCTGAATTAATCTGTCTCAATCAGATTTGTTTTGAATCTGGTTGTTGCTTAATGTGATCAAGTATTAAAAAATGGTTTCTTGAATGGTAAAAGAAAAAAAAAATTCCCCTGTTGTGGGTGCTGCAGTTCAGTTTCTTTTGAGAGTTAATGTGTTTTTATCGATGGATAGAGAGATTGTTTGTGGGATTCTACCTTGTTGGTTGGGAGACAAGAGGAATGAATGTTAGTTGCAAGGTAATGAGATGGACTATGATAGAATATTTTGGAACTCTGCTGTTAGTTTCATGATCAAATGATTGCGTAACCATATGAAATCAAAATTCCTTTGAGAGGTATAACACTCAGATACTAACATTTTCAATACTGCAGTATTTGGTACAATTTTGTTTTTTGTTTTTTTTCCACTGCTTATGATTTTTTTTCCCTGGATTGCCTACGGTTATGTATGTCTCCCAGTTCAATTTCACACATGACTGTCTGTTTGGTGAACCACATAATGGAAGAAAAGGATGTTTTTGAATGCTTTGTAACATTATCAATATGTTGCTTGTAGAAAAGAAAGACAAAAACTTTGCAAAATGTACATAATGCTGGTGCTGCTGTATTTTACTGCCAGGTTCATGTAAAGTTGGAAACAAACATCTGGCATCAGCAATGGGTTCTGGAGACTGGTTTAAGACAATGATTAGCATGAAGAAAGTAAAGGATGACAGCTCAAAACAACCAAAGGTATTGAATCATCCAAAGCAAATTTGCTGTCAATGCATTTTGTTCTTCTTTGTATTTTCATAATGAATCCATATCCTTTACCTTGATAAGATTTATTGTAATGTGGCCATTCAATTCTTTTATTATAAACTACTGCTGATTCAAGACTATTGCAAGGTTGTGACGTTTATTGTTGGAATTATTGTTATTAGGATAGTGGTGAAGAAAGTTTTTTCTTTTTTAACCTATTATATGCAACCACATCTGTTTCTGCAATCTGAACAGGGCTCTACAACTTCTGCAAAATCAAATGGCTTCAAATGGAAGAACAAGCTGCGAAAAGAATCTGCTATTTTTGCAAATGGTTCCAGTAGGGCCAATCCCAGATTTATTGACATGCCAGTCGAGGATGTGGCTGCCACTCAGATTCAAACAGCATTCAGGGCCTATATGGTATGTCCATTGTCTGCACTACACATGGATGCATATTCATACAAATGGAAAGACATGCACATTTGAATGGACAATGGTTCATTAAATCATTTCCTAATGGTGCAGGCTAGGAAAACTCTTCGCCGTTTGAAAGGTACTGTGAGGTTACAGATCATCACTAAAAATTATTCTGTCAAAAAGCAAGCTGCAACTACTTTGAACTACCTTCATTCTTGGAGCCAAATACAGGCCCAGATTAGAGCCCGTAGACTCTGTATGGTTACAGAAAGCCGGTTAAGACAGAAGAAGTTAGAGAATCAACTAAAACTTGAGGCAAAGCTTCATGATCTGGAGGTTAGGATGTAATTTCAATGCTTATACAATCAATCAAACTAAAACAATGATTTTCTTTTGTATTGATATAGATTTAGTGGATGTTGTAAGTTTTTGCTGTAAGGGGAGGTCGGTGTAGAAATACTATATGCAGTCACATCCATGGAATTTGGTTCCTTAAGACTTGTCACTCTCTGCGGTTTTAAGATTGTTCATATGCCTACCCGCAGAGAATACAAAATAATGATGAAGGTCATTTATTTCTCTTTCATTAGGAATCGAATGTTCGGAATTTAATTTTTTGGCTGTGGTCTGTTGATGCCCACAAATTATTCTCCACTCCACTTATTATATGATCCCGTCTCCCTCTAAGAGTACTGATTGAAACGAATGACAGGTTGAATGGTGTGGTGGCTCTGATACAATGGAGGAAACTCTTGCAAGAATACATCAGAGGGAAGAAGCAGCAGTTAAGCGGGAACGGGCGATGGCATATGCCTTTTCTCATCAGGTATTTGAAATCCCAAAAATGTTTTCTTCATTGTAGTTCCCTGGAAGGGGCAAAAACAAATTGGAAATGACAAAAAAGATCTCATGAATTACAGTGGAGGGCCAGCTCTGGTCATAGCCTCGGGCTTGTTAATTTTGAACTTGGGAAAGCAAATTGGGGCTGGAGTTGGAAGGAACGCTGGATTGCTGCTCGTCCATGGGAAAGCCGGGTCCCTGTGAAGTCTGCTAGTCCAAAGAAAGTGAAGAACAAGCAGGCTACAAAGATTGATGAAAACACAAAGTTGCAAACCAAAAAAACACCAGTTTCATTCAAGCCATCGTTGTCCAATGGGAGAGCAACTCCAACAGCACGGAGATTATCTTACCCTCCAGCTGAAAAACGGGCAACACTTGAGAGAAGCATTAAATCTGATGCAGCAAACACTAAACGCGAACACTTGGTATCTTAGTACGAAGCATAAATTTAAAAATCGCGAAGACTTGATTCTACCTTCAGTCATTTTTGTTTCAGATAAGAAAGGATGTGTTTTTATGCTCAGTACTGATTTTGTGTTAGTGGAGTGGTGTGATAGTGGTATGCTTTTGCATATAGTACAGAAACTATAGATCAGGCCTGGTTTTATGAATGACAGGTGTCATTCTTTTCGCGTTTTCTCCTTGATATATTTTTACCTGTTCTTTTTTTCAAGTTCATATGTATTTATGGTGTAAATAGACCTCATTTTTTTGGTGGTGGATTTGTGATGTATTTAAAGTCTTATCAATCCTTGCTATCAATTAGTGTTACTGATGCATGACGACAGATATCTGAAGTTAAAGAAGAAAGAAAAAGAAGAAGAAGCCAAATAAAAAGAAGAAAAAGCTGAAGAAGAGAAAGAATGAGGTTGAAAAAGTGTGTTACTTTTAAATTTTATTTAATTCATAAAAAATTATTTAATATTTAAAAAATAGGATATAAATACTAAAATTCTAATTAAAACAACTTATAGCCCATTAAATAAAATATCTAATAATAATTAAATCTAATCTAATAAATAAAGTGTAATTAATAAACCTCAACTAAAAGTTCTAATAAATTAAAATAAAATATAAGTTAAAGCCTAATCTCACAATTATTTAGATTATCTTTTATCGTATATGATCATATGAGTGTGAAAATAGTGTCTCAAGTTCGGTGTTCCAACTAACTTTATCGGGGTTGAAGAAACTTAACCTCGTCAAGTGTAGTTCAAGGCAGCTCAAATATTGTTCCTAAAAATCATGATCAAGCTGCTGTTAAGTTTCTCTGATAATCCAAGTATAGTATGAATTTGGTTATCTAACTCATATACTAAAATTCGTTGAAGTTCACCATCCATTGTAAAAACAATTTGTGCATCCAAAATAGTATTAATATATTCTTTTTGTGCCAAAGATAAGAATAATAGGGCAGAGTTTTTAAAATAAGCATTAGAGATAAATTATATTTTATATAGAATGAAGTCTTTCATGTTAAAAGTAGAGTTAATATCAAAGTTTGATGGTAGTTTAATAACATAACTATTTGATTCAATCATTTGCAATACTTTAAATGGTCTAACACTATCTACTTGAAATTTATGATTGCTTTTTAAAGGGCACCTTTCAGGGTTAATTTGTATCACAAAATAATCTTCGACGTTAAATAAAACATGATACGTATATAAATTAGCTTGAAATTTGTATTATTTATTTCTTGCTTGAATTTATTTTATGATTGCAACATGCAAATTATGAACTTTAGTTGGAGCTGCCAAATGAAGAGGCATTTGTACTATGCCTTTTATTTCTTTACTTTCAGAATTCCAACGGCAGAGGCAAAGCAATAGCTAAAATGGCTTTTTGCTTTGTTAAGAGCGATTTCTACATTTAACTGTAGAAATGGCCAAAATGGCCAACGGCTATTTTTATAGCCGTTGGCCAACAGCTCTTTTTTTTTTTTTTTAACATATAAAATTTTGTCTATAAATACATGAAGAAAAAACTTGGTTATTTTAAATACATTGTTATGAAATTGATATCAATTCGTAATACTTTTATAAGTTTGAATTTGAATTTACTTTTAAAAAATTAAATTTTTAACAATAACATATAAAACTTAAAATTAAAAATATTCATATAAATAAAATTTAAATTTAATTTTAAATTATATTTTTTAACTTTTATATTACTTCATTAATTTTATATTACTTTTATAAATTACTCATATTAATTATATAATTAATAACATCATAATTATATTATATATAAAATATCTAAATTAGTTATATAATTATATTAAAATTAATTTAACATGAAATATATTAAAATATAAATGGCTTTTCTAAATAGCTTTTTACCATTGGAATGCACATAATACAAAAAGGCTATATTTACACTATTCAAAAAGCTATTTTCTTCATTTGACTCTTCAAAATGACATTTTCCATTGGAGATGCTCTTACATGCAAAGGACTCAATTGGATTAGACATTTTAGAATGAATAGACATAAGAAGAAGATTTACAAGCTTTCTAGATCCATAACTACAAACACTATATGATTGGGGTTTGAAGTAGAACAAAAACTATTTAAAGCCTTATTCAATATAGTTTGGACACAACCTATTTATTAAGGGTATGATTTCTCCAACCTTTAAAAAGATTAAGGACTATAGTGTGTTTTTGTTTAAACAAACTATCAATTAAATTCGATTTGAATTTTGATTTTTAAAATTTAAATTTGAAAAGAAAATAGTGTTTGTGTTTGTTTAGGGTTGTTGTATGCTTGTGTTATAATTTAATAAATACACATTCATGGAGACAAAAGAGGAAAGGGGGAGGAGATAAAAAAAAAAAAAAAATCTTCACTCTTCTAAACAAATGCTTATTTTCATTTCCCAACATTGGACATAACCTCTTACCGGTATTAACCATACCGAAATCAACTTCCTTTCCTCTCTCTTAGTCATTATATAGCCACCCTCACTTTGGTGTTAATTTTTTGTTTTGGGCATACTTTGATCTTGCTTGTTTTTTTAGCATTTCCACAAAAAAATCCAAAATATTTTGCATGTTTTACCATTTTATAGACAAAAAAATGTATATAAAAAAATATTTTAGATTCATATTTGGATTTTATAACTAGTTTACAAAACCCATTGGTTTTGATTAAGATTAAAATGTTTATTGTGCTAACATACCTAAATTTTTAAAATAACAAAATCATAAACCTTGACTTTTAGAATAAAAAATGTTTGTTACTAGTGTTTGAGAAAAATGGACTCATTGGGAATACTAACTTTGATTGACATTCATCAATATTAAAATTATAAATATCATTTATAATATGCATTGATATCAGAATTGAAAATATCAATATTAATCAATGTTAAAGTTGAGAATACCTTTAATATTCACCAATGCTAAAACTATAACTATTTATACTAGAATTAGAAATAACTTTGAATTTCAATATTCAATAACATCAAAGTCAAGAATATGAAACCTTTTCTTCATATGATATTAATCAATGCTTGAGTTGAAAATATTTTTAGCCGAATATTTATTTATGCTAGAATTTAAAATATTATAAGCAGGTTATTAATAGCATAATATAATGGATCTTTATCAATTTAAAATAAAACTAGTAATTTAGTCTATCTCATATAGAATGTTTTAAAAATAATAATATTGTTTTTTAAAGTAACCAGTCATAATCTCATGAAATTGGGTTGTTTTGTTTTTTAGTTTGAAACTTTTAAAAATCAGCATACATAATAATTTATTTATTTGATTATATCAAATTAATAATCCTCCTTTTCATTGTAGAAAGAACTGCATCCCTTACAACAGGGGTTAAGAACTTAGTTTCCACTTTCAATAAGATACAGGCATCGAATTGAATGGCCTGCTACATTTGTTAAAACCCTTTAAAGGAAAAAAAGAAAAGAAAAAGAAGCTCCCTCCTTTAATGCATACTTACCAATAATCACTAATCACCGATCAAGCAAAGCTATTGATTCTCTTATAAATAGTCCTATTATGCCATAAATCATCAGCCCATGTTTTCATTGTTGAGAACTAAGCTATTACTGTCTTCATCACTGCATAAAGCACCAATCTTTACAAGTATGGACTCTTATGGATCACAAAGACTTGTGGCTTTGGCCCAGCAGCTTCGCTTCTACAAGCCACCCTCTCTATCACCAGATGAAATTGAAGAGCAAAACATAGAGGAAAGTGCAGGTAAAGTTGTTTCCCAAGTGGGTTTTCAAGAATCTGCAACCTCAATTGTTAAAGACCCTGAAAGGTTTAGACCCAATAGAGCTGCTGTTTTGGTCTGCATCTTTGAAGGTGATGCTGGTGGTTTTCGTGTCATTTTGACTAAGAGATCCTCCAAATTGTCTACTCATTCAGGTTAGTGGTTTTTTTCCTTCTCTCTCTCTCTCTCTCTCTCTCTCTTCTTATGAGAATTGGAGATTTTGAATGCTGATTGTTTGCAGATATTCTTTCCTTAGTTCTGGGAATCTGTTGTTAATTCAGTTGAATGAATGGTTATTGCGGCTGGCTGACTTTTGGATGCTCTTTGTTTGGTTGATGATGCATGTGCCAAAATTTTCATTTCTGTAGTAATTCATGATGAAGAATAGAGTTTAAGGCAATTCAGTAAGATAATTTATCCCAATGTTTAAGTTTTTGCATAATGTAGTTAATAGTAATTGCTCTTAAATTATAAGTCTCAACTGATGAGACTGGATAAAGATGCGAGTAGGGCTGTAGAAGATAAAAAGAATTGAATCTTATTGCTCTCTTTTGAGTTTTACCCCTAAGGTCAAATTTTTTGAACTCAGCTCAACTGAATTGTTATATGCTTAAAAAAAATGTTCAAGCAAGGTTTAAAATTGGAATCATTTTGTCTTTTTGTCATGCATTGTTGAAGTGATCAGATAGAGCAAAAGTTGTTGAACTTAAGAGAATTTGAAAAGAATTGGAGAAATGAAATAAATTTTCAAAAACTTGACGATTCGATTGAGTGGTTAAGGTAGTTGTCTGAGGTTCAATTAGTTGGACAATTTGAGTCTTGTATAATACAAAGCTTTTGGTTATCATTTTTTAATGAAGACTTGAGGTTGAAGTTTGTTGTTCTTTTCTCTTTTTGTGGCCAAGCTGTGAAAATGTAATGGCAACACCGATGACTAAGGTACAGGGAGCGGTTGTTGATTGTTCACTCCACTAAGTGGGTGTTTTTGGTTGCAGGTGAAATTTCCTTACCTGGGGGAAAAGCAGATGAGAGTGATAAGGATGATTTTGAGACGGCAACAAGGGAAGCGAAGGAGGAAATTGGGTTAGATCCCTCACTTGTGAATGTTGTTACTGTTCTTGAACCATTTTTGTCTAAGGTATGAAAAGGATGCTTCT
This sequence comes from Populus alba, assembly GCF_005239225.2. Classification (NCBI taxonomy): domain Eukaryota; kingdom Viridiplantae; phylum Streptophyta; class Magnoliopsida; order Malpighiales; family Salicaceae; genus Populus; species Populus alba. The sequence continues at coordinate 4,662,249 of NC_133287.1, forward strand.
TCTATGCTCTTGGAATTTATGGACTCTCTGTATTTTATGGATGATGGTTTCTGCTGATTTGCATATTATTTCATTTGGCCGACTACCCTGTATGATTGACTCAAAACTTGCTTGGGACAGGGGAGTGTTCTTGTAATATTGGTTGACAGCTTGAGGTTTAGACCCATAGTGACCCTTGTGTAATGAAGCCTAGGTATTGTCTTAACATAAGATTACCATAAAGTAAGGTGAGAATTATTGTCAAACCTTAATGAACCTTGTGATAGCCCCTGTTATCGTGGGGTAAATAGTAAACTTTATTGTCTTTACTCCTTTTAGGGGGGTCTTTGGGTGGGGGTGGGGGGGGGGGGCAGTGTGGTTTGCTTCTATAAGGAAGTGAGGGGCCAAAATTTGATGGGTTCATAGAAATTTCCTAGGCAGGATTATTTCCTCTTTTACTTTCCCATTTATTCAATTTTGATGTTTCCATTTAGCCTGTAAGTGGGATTGACATGGTGTTGGACCTACCACATAGCATTTTGACAGTTGCTAGAAAGTTTCACTACCATTATTCTTCATATAAGTGATCTTGATACTACTTCTTCTCGCCATATCAGTATATCATGGTAGTTGGTGTAGTATATTTGAAATGAATTGTTTTATTCCTTTCAAAGAATAGGTAGTCGAGGAATGCGCCCATTAATAAGTTTATCATATCTGGAAGTTATGAAGACAATGCTAGAATGCTTCCTAAACGAGACTGGCAAACACAGATGTGTTGCATCACATAATTGTAAACTGTTCACAATCCGTGCTGTCATCCATCATTTATGTATCATGAGGTTGTTTGAAAGTTTAGTGGCTCCTTTCTATCGCACCTTTTGCTTTCTCTTTTGACATGAACAAATTTTATTCTAAAGTCACGGCATTTAAGGTGAACAACCTCATAACCATGAGATTTCAGAACAGTGCTAAAGGATGCTTCTGTTAGCTGTCTAGCTATTTTCTGCAACGAAACCGTGATAATCAGCATTAAATATATAGGAAAATTCATTACATGAGAAATTATGTAGGAAAAGAACGCTCATTTTTATCACATGTGCATTCTCTACTCCACTCTCATTTCTGCTTTCTTTTAGCTGAAACATCATATGCCATGATGAGTTCTAGGCCAGGATCCAAAATCTGTTACCCGCAGAACTTCAGTCGTGGATTTCCTGACTAGTATTCTGATTTTGACAGTCATCTTTGTTTTAATCATCAACATCAATATAATACATCTGTCAATAACTATGATGTGTGCTCTATATGTGCATTGCTTGGGTCTGGACGGACAGTGTATTTAACTAATTAGCATTTGAATTGTCTGACAAGTGTCTGTTGGATATCACAAAAAATTAAGCTGTTATCGTCTATTTTTTTCAGTTTTAGCAATGATTGCTTTTCTTTGCAGCATCTTCTGAGAGTGATTCCTGTTATAGGCATTCTAACCAATAAGAAGGCTTTCAAGCCCACCCCAAATCCCGCTGAAGTGGAAGCAGTATTTGATGCTCCCTTGGAAATGTTCATTAAGGTTAAACCTCTTTCACTTTTATTAATTGACTTAACCATTAGGTTTTCTTATAAATAACTATGCATGAAATATTTTGTTCAGGATGAAGATCGACGAGTAGAGGAGAGAGAATGGATGGGAGAAAAGTATCTGATTCATTTCTTTGACTATGAAACGGGGAATAAAAAGTACTTGATATGGGGTTTAACTGCTGGGATTTTGATCAAAGCTGCTTCAGTGGTCTACCAACGGCCACCAGCTTTTGTGGAGCAGAATCCAAGGTTCAAGTTTCCTAAAGGTGCAAGCAATGATACAGTGAAGCGCTGAATAATTCAGGAAAAATATTGTTGGATTGTACTCAGATTCTCGGAATAATCATCCTTCCTCAATAAAAACCCTCGCAACCCACACGTGTTGAACCAGTTAAGTTATTCAAATGTATGCACTAAATAGCATTGTCAGTAGATAGGCAGAATGCAATATTATCCTCTAGGAAATTGTAAATTGAGGAGACTGATTACTTAAGAGGCAAGGAGTTAACTGGATCAAATTTCAACAAATTCTTCCTGGGGAGTGAATTGCATTTATCTTCTTCCAACTGCAGTTAATTCTATTGAATGACTTCGAGTTTTTCTGTAGCGAAGTTCTTGATTGAACTGATCCCTACCGCTAAAGCTTACACAGCTGTTAATAAACAGCATTGCACTTCTTCAGTCTCTTCTGCATTTGAGAAGGAGGTGTACCTAATGCCTGCTTTCGTTGACTTGGCTCTATAACAGTAGAGTTAAAGCCGCTTGTGGAATCTTTAAACTGCTTGCCTCTACAAATAAAAGCTTTGATTTTCATAGATGCTACTTTTGGTAAAAATGTTCTTGTCTTAGAGTTGTACTTCTCTGCAAATTGTACAAGTATTGTTTCCCACGTTTTGGAAACATGATTTGTTGTTTAGAGAACAGACATTTACTTCTTTTTCAGTTTAGACTTCAGAGAAGCTGTAGAAAGAATTGGATGAAGGATGAGAGGAATTTATATAGTATGTTTGCTTTTGTTTTCTTCTCTAATCTTTGGGCAAAATGAAAAATATGATAAGAGAATCACACGATAACTTCTTTTCGTGCATGGACAGGCACCCAACGGGCACTTTTTCCACTTTCGAAATCTTTCGTGCTTATCTATCTACCTTTGTTTTCTCTGGTCCAGAAACATATACAGCGGAGGTGAATTTATCAAAATCTACAAAATGTTGATGGACCGTGGCCTGAGCCTAACAGTTCCTAGGTAGTTCTCACCTCAACCAGCTCTTTCATGAGCTCCCCCACCTACCATCTTAAATGATGGAGCACTAGCGATGCTGATTTTTCTATTTGAGAGTCGGAAAATTAATTCTCAAAATTGATTGCTACAAAAGAAAGAAATTTAACAACTTTTTTAAGTTTTAAGAAAAAGGAAATTGACAAGTCATAACTAAGACAGCAGAGACCAGCCAAACAACAACATGAGTGAAAAGTCCCAGAAACTGTTATCATTAGCTCAACAGCTTCGTCTCTATAAACCTCCTGATTCTTTAAACAACCCAACAAGAAGACAAAATGGGATCCCACAAAGTGCAAAACCAAAAACAGCTGCAGTTCTTATCTGTATATTTGAAGGAAATGATGGAGATCTGCGTGTGATCCTAACAGAACGCTCTTCAAGACTTTCTTCTCATTCTGGTACAAAAGAGAGTTTTTCTTTATGTTAATTTAACTATCAAGTCATGATTTTTACTGGGTTGTACACTTGTATTGATGGCTATGTGATGTTTTAAAGAAAGAAGAAATGGGCTGTATTCTATTGCAGGTGAAGTTTCCTTGCCTGGTGGGAAAAGGGAGGAAGGAGATGCTGATGATGTAGAGACTGCCTTGAGGGAGGCTACAGAGGAGATTGGCTTGGACCCTTCTCTTGTTGATGTTGTCACTGTTCTTGAACCATTCATGACAAAGGTTAGATTGTGTTTAATTAAGCAAATTCATTTTCAAGTCATTATTCTTAACCATTCTTGAGGGTCAATGATTCGTTTGATATAGATTACTTATATTATTTATTTGTTAATTATAGACACTTTCATATCACTTTAACACTCTTGGAACAGAATAAATAGTTGCAAGATATACAGTTGATTTTAATTATGTGGAAAGAGGAGATAAAAGAACCAAAATGGATAATATATTGGCATAATAGGAAAGTTTGAGTAGAATATCATGGGTTTGAGTCTTTGCTCATGATTCTGATGTTTAGGGCATTTGCTGTGTTAAGTTGTCAACTATGAGAGGAAGACATAATAAAGTGCGATCTTTAACAACCTATGGAAATGTTTAAACTAATCTCATGATTCTATTTCTTGAATCTGGAATGATAAATTTTCGAGCCTCTTTGTTGTCCTCTCAAGTTTCTTCAGATTATTGATTGAAGTTACAGGCAGAGTGCTTATTTGTCCTCTTCGTTTGTGTATGAGCTTGTTTTTAGACTAAATCTCGGTTCCATATGCAGTATGCTATGACTGTGGTTCCTGTGGTCGGCATCCTGTTCGATAAGAAGGCATTCAATCCAGCTCCAAACATGAATGAAGTGGAAACAGTATTTGATGTTCCCCTAGAAATGTTTCTTAAGGTTTTACTCTAGTTCGATTTTTATCAATTACACTTTGAAATTAAATTTCAGAAGCATTTCTCAGTTCTCACAGGCTTCTCTTTTCCGGTGGTGAATACAGGATGAGAACCGGAGGGAGCAGGAGAAAGAATGGATGGGAGACAAGTATCTACTCCACTTCTTTGATTATCAGTCAGGGAGGAAAATGTATACAGTATGGGCTATCACTGCTTCAATATTGATTAGGGCTGCATCAGTGGTCTACCAAAGACCACCTGCATTTCTAGAGCAAAAGCCAACATTCTGGAATGGAAACCCTGATAAAGCTATAGATACCTGACGATCTTGAATTGCCGGTATCGAGCACTATCTTTATACAATAAATTTAGAACCTCTCTGCTTTTGATCATGTTGTTTGAAGATTACGCAGATGATCAATCTCAAGCACTTCAGAGGCATTTGAATTTTCACAGTAGCCAACACCTGATCACAAATGCGAATCATCATCAACTGTTCGTTGACATTGATGATCTGTGGTGGAGACTACTGAGCAGAGTCTATGATCTTGAGCTTCCTATGAAGTTTTGTGTTGTTTGCAGCTTGTAACCATATGCTTATCTGACTTGCTCTCTTATATTGATAGCTAGAACTTGTGATTACACTTTGTAAGGTTGTCGAGGTACTAAATATACAGTCGCATTGATTTCTTTTCAAGGAAAAAACAAAAAAGATTGTGATGCAAGACAAGGTTATGTAACATAGAAGAGGCAGAATTCCCTGCAGTCCACGGGGTAATAAATAGCCAAAAATGAAGAAGCTGAATTTCCCACAAGAGAGGAATTATATAAAGTAAATAAGAAAGAAATCCTTGTTAGTATCCTTAGGCGAAAGAGATTGCTGTTGTTAATATCATGTTCTTCTTTTTTGCATCCCAAGGATCTTTTGGGATTTTTTACTCTTTTTTAGTATTATAATCAAAATAGATATTTATAAGAAAGATAATGATTAAAATTTTGAAGAAAAAAAATATTTTTTATTCAAAATTATTTCCAGTCATTCATGTATTTTCTTTTGATAGTAATATGTATTTTTTATTGAAAGCATAGTTTATTGAATAAAAACTAATGATAATTAAAAAAAATCATTAAAATTAAATGATTCCAATTAAAGAAGAACAAATGCATAGAATAAAAATATCATCTCCTTATTTATGTATTTTTTTTTTTTTTTTTTTTATGAAAACATGTTTTTTTTTATTTGAAGCATTGTTTTTTTAAATAAAAAACTACTATGATTGTGAAAGCAAGTTTTAATAATAATAAAAAAAAACCATGGATTAATCTTTTTCACATATCTATATGAATAAATTTAAGAATAATAAATCTAAGAAAATTATATAAAAAAAAAAATATTTTGTTCTTATTAAAATTATAATTCCGGTCTTGACTTTCAAGAACATGATTTCACCGTAGATCCTGGAACAAACTAAACACATCTTAGGACAGAAAGTAGCGGTCAAAACCCAAAAAATGGCTTCTGAAAATAGGGGAGAGAGATCCCAGAAGCTCATATCATTATCTCGACGGCTCAGCCTCTACGAACCTCCTCCCCATCTAAACAACCCGGCCAGAAGACAACATGGGATCCCAAAATCTGCAAACCCCAAAAGAGCTGCAGTTCTCATCTGCATCTTTGAAGGAAATGATGGAGAACTTCGTGTAATCCTCACACAACGCTCTTCACAACTCTCTTCTCACTCAGGTATGAAAATAATCACCTTTCTGTCATGTGTTTGCTTTCAAGTCATGCTTTTCATTGTAATATAATGATGATTATGTTATGTTCTTTTTGAGGGCCAAATAGGTTGTGTTTCGACGCAGGTGAAGTGGCCTTGCCTGGTGGAAAAAGGGAGGAAGGTGATGCTGATGATATAGCAACTGCATTGAGAGAGGCTAAGGAGGAGATTGGTTTGGACCCTTCCCTTGTTGATGTTGTTACTGTTATTGAGCCATATATGACCAGGGTTTGTGTTGAATTTCTCAAATTCAGTTTCTATTTTGCTATTTTGTGGGAAAGAGATGATTTATTTGATCCATACAATTCAGTAACACTTACCAAAGTAGCTTAAGATGGATGCTTTGAAATCTAATTTTGTTTTTCATACTTAATGACCCTGGTCAATCAGAAATCAGAGGTAGTTCAAGATGAGTGGTCGATTGCTTGATTAATCTGGAGAGGGAGAAGAAGATAGAAGTCCGAAAAAACTAAGCCATTGTTTAGAATGAAGTGTGAAAAAATAAAATCGTGGGTTTTGAGTCTTCACTCATCAAACTGAGGTTTGGATTTAGGTTCCTTCACTTTTTTGCTGTCCTTAGCCTTAAATCTGGAGATTGTCTGCTGCACGGTGAAAGACAGGAAGAAGTTAATTATCTATAACAACTTGCAAGCCATCTATAACTCATCTAGTAATTCTGTGTCATTACCCATCCTTACCTGGAATGGAAGTTTTCCAGGTCTCTCTGATATCTTCGTTGAGCATCTTCACATCATTAGATGAATCTGCAAGTAGATTTTTTGCTTGTTCTCTTTGTTTGTAAATTACGCTGTGTTTGGTAACGCGTTCACATTTTGTTTGAAAGGGTTTTACATAGTGTGTTTGAGCTGAAAAAAGCATCAATTGGTGTCTTTTCATATACTTTTGGATAATTATGATATGTTGATGTCAAAAACATCAAGTAGCACTTGAAAAACATCAAAAAGCACATGAAAAGGCATCGAAATCAAATTTGACACTTTTGCAAAAACACTTGCACCGCATTACTAAACACACACAAATTGTTTTTAAACTAGTTCTTGATTCTGTGTGCAGTTTCATGTTACTGTTGTTCCTGTGATTGGTATGCTGTTTGACAAGAAAGCATTCAATCCAACTCCAGATGCTAGTGAAGTGGAATCAGTGTTCGATGTTCCTCTAGAAATGTTTCTTAAGGTCTTACTCTAGTTCTGTTTATCATTTACATAGTTATTAGCCTAAAAAAGATTTATGGCTTCCTCTCTTTTGATGGTGAATGCAGAACGAGAACAGGAGAGAAGTCGAGGATGAGTGGATGGGAGACAAGTTTCTATCTCATTTCTTTGACTATCAGTCAGGGGAAAAAGGTTTTACTATATGGGCTTTCACTGCTGCAATATTGATTAGAGTTGCTGCCATTGTCTACCAAAGACCGCCTGCATTTCTTGAGCGAAGGCCGACATTGTGGAATGGAATTCCTGATAAAGATCTCGCCAAGCTATAGATCCTTGGCTTTTTTATTTGTGCCAACCCATTCATTTAACCTTGTTCTCTGAAGATATATGGAAAATGTTTCAAAACAGCATATAATCCGAAGCCCTTTTTCCTCTCCATTTGCTTAGCTGTTCCTAAATTTTCTGCTCACTACTAAAAAAAATAAAGGGAAATGTTTGACCATAATATACTCAACATATGGAATATATGGCTTGACCTTCTTGTAATTGATATCAAGAAGTATTCAAATAACAGAATCTGTAAAATAAACCTGGAGTGTTATTTGGTAACTCTTGTACAAAAGCATGCAGCCCAAGATGACAGAGGAGAAGATAAAATAAGTAATAGCAGATATTGCAGGCATGGCATCTTCTCTTCAGTTTAATACGAAATCCTCAATAACAGGTACAATCCATGATTATATTTGTAGTAATTTTAACAAAGATTGCGTGAAAAATAAAAACATGATAGAAACAGAAAAAATGTAATTCGAGTGACTGTTACAAAAAATTACAGAAGTGGACATCTAAAAATACTGCCATCAGCTAAAAACCTCATAAAATTTCTCACTGACAAGCAAACCTGAGTCGATTGACTCCAAGGGATCCTTCCGAAGACGGTGTCTTAAACAATTGGGGATGACAGTAGCAATATCTTCTGCAGTTACTTGATCCCTACCCTTCAGGGCAGCAAGAGCTTTAGCAGCTCTATTCGTCACAATGTCTCCTCTCAATCCATCAACATTCAGCTCTGCACAAACCTTGGAGATTTTAACCTTAAGATCATGATCTATTTTTACAGATGAAAGAAAACTCCTAGCTGAGGAAATTTGTTGCTGGAGTTTCTCTTGCTCAGACTTGTAAGTCTCGCGAAATTCCTTTGGATTTTTGTCAAATCGAGCTCTCTCTTCCACAATTTTAACTCTGAGCTCTGCATCCCTAACAGTCCCCACCTGTGCGTGCATTCCAAATCTATCAAGAAGCTGTGGCCTTAGCTCTCCTTCTTCAGGATTGCCAGAACCAATCAAAATAAATCGTGCAGGATGTGAAATTGAAATACCCTCTCTCTCCACTGTGTTCCACCCTGATGCAGCAGAATCTAAAAGAACATCCACCAAGTGATCATCCAAAAGATTAACCTCATCAACATAAAGAATGCCTCTATTAGCTTTAGCAAGAAGACCCGGCTCAAATGCCTTTACACCCTCGGTGAGAGCCTTTTCAATGTCAATTGTACCACACACCCTATCCTCTGTAGCTCCCAATGGCAAGTCAACCATATTAATTTTAGTCAGGACAACAGTGAGATCCTCCCCTTTCACAACACTCTCCCTGACTTCAATACCCATTGACTCTGGATCTGTCGGATCTGAGTTATAGGGGTCACCAGCAACCACCTTAATTTCAGGAAGTAAATCAACCAAGGACCTAACAGTGGTGGACTTTCCGGTCCCTCTATCACCCATGATCATGACACCTCCAATCTTGGGATCAATCACATTTAGCAAAAGGCACAGCTTCATCTCATCTTGCCCTACTATAGCAGCAAATGGATATACTGGTCTCTGGCTTTCCTTAGCAGCAGCCTTCTGGGCCTATACAAGTCGAAAATACAGCAATTCATATAACCTTGCAAAGCACATTCTCTTTAACATAATGCTTTCTAGCGGTATAATTCTCTCCCTTCCACAAAGTCTTAGAAATGGTGCATTGTTTAGTGGCCACAGACATTAATTCATTGACAAAATTTTAGCTTTCAAAATAAACATCTCAACTAAACCAAGTTCTCAAATCTTATTCAAACACCACATAACTCTTAAAAATGAATACTGTACTAAAGAAATCAAATTTTGATCTCCAAATAGCATATGTCAACAACAATTAAATTGAAAGCAAAGAGAGAAGGGAAGGAAACCTTACCTCCTGAACAGAGCCAATGTCAGTAGCAACACTGGCAACTGCAACATGAAACTGAGGCCTCCCTTTCTTACCCACAAGACCAATCCCTCCATAATACTTCCTCCCAAAACTTAGCCCTGCAAAAACCCACCAGCTACCTTAACTAAAAAATCAAGAAAATCCACAAAATTTAGAATCTAATCACAAATAAAGCATAAAAAAGAGGTGGATCAATCTAAAATGCACATAAATCTTGAAAAGCAAGGAAAAGTATGAATTCTGAAGAGGAAAAATGGAGTGGGGTTTAGATTGTTTAATGTACCTGAGGAGGTTAAAGAGAGAGAAGGAATGGAGAACGGTTTAGACGCCAAGATTGCAGAGGAAGAAGTTCCAAGTATGGTTGCCATCTGCAACTGAATTTGAAGAAGAGGTTTGTGTTGCTATGATTGTTCGTGTTTTATTTGCAGCAGCTTAGCATTTGGTTTTCTACTGGTCTGTTAGGTTTAGGATAAGATGATAGATTTCATGCGCTTCTACTTTGCTCTTTAGAGGCCTCTGCTTTGTCACTAGTGTTTTTTTTTTTTCAAAAAAAAAACTAAATTTATTTTGAGAATAAATATAGTTAAATAAAAGAAAAGGAGTTGAAAATTAAAATTTGCTAATGTATAAAAAAATAAGTAAAAAAGAAAAGGTATTCAGAATAATCTAAATTTATAAAAAATATTTTCATCCTCCAAATTTTAATATATTTGGCTTTGCTCCTTCTATTTCTTCATTTCTCATTTATACCCATTTATGTATGATATATATATTTTTTAATTAACGTAGATGTTTTGGTTATCTTGTATGTACTTTAACTAACTCCACAAGTTCTAAAATTAAAGATTATATTTTATTTATGATATTCTTGTAGTATCATTTTGTATCGCTACTTAAATTATTAAGAAAATTTTGGTCTTTTAATGAAAAGGTTGTTTAAGAAATTAGTTAATGGAAGTAATTTTCTAATTGAAAATTAGAAGTTATAATAATTGATAATTTTGAAATAATTTTTTTTTCATCTAGTTACATTACAAATTCAGTAAACATTTTATTTTTAGCAATTGGATATTTTATCCAATGAATTAGATCGAAAATTCAAAATTCAAGATTTTTCAATTGTTGTTAGAGTAAACTACAACTAATTACTAATAATTAATATTTTTCACATACATTTTTATCTTGTTCTTTTTATTGTTTTGAAAAGAAAATAAATACATTGAACGAATATGCTATTATACAATTTTCTTCTTTGATTGGGGTGGGAGGATTTGAGAAGGAAAGGGCATACCCATCATGGTCTCTTATATACTATGTATACCCGAGATAAATGTTCTTTTATTGATATAGAAAGAAAAAAGGTTCTTATATCATAAATTAAAGTCCATTTAATATTTTTTTATAAATAAATAATAATATAGTTGTTGATTTGTAGGATTAACATTAACAAACATTAAAAGAGAATGAAAATCTAGGGTTAACATTTTTATGACTTGGTTTTTTTTTTTTTCTATGGTTAACATCTTTATGACCTGGTTATTTTTTTTAAAAAAAAAAATTCATCAGTTTATTTGATATTGAATATTATAATTTATTTTTTTAAGATTATCCTGATTTTATAATTCAAATTATAAATTTTATGAGTTAATTTGGGTTGATCATTTTTTTTTAATATTGGGTTCATTGAAAATTAAATTTTACAATTTATTTTTATTTATTTTCTATGAGGTTATCTTAATCTCATGTTCTAGGTCGCAAGTTTGGTGGTAGGTTTACTCGAGTTGACTCAAATTATTTTTTTGTTTTTTTTAATTGATTTTTTTTTAATTTTATTATTCAACATTTGATTAACTGAGAATTGAATTTTATAATTTGTTTAGGCTTGCTCTTTATAGAATCATCTCGATCTCATAACTCAAGTTGTGGATTTTACAAATTAACTTGGGTTAATCTAAAACATTACAATATGTTACCATCTTAATATTAAAAAAAAAATATCTTAGTTTTTTTTAATCATAATTATGTTTTTACTAATTGTTTGAATTACATTTAGACTTTCCAAATTGATCGGTAATATTAATCAACCCTCACATTATTTTATATTAAAAAATATTAGAGAATAATATAAATCATATCTTGCGATTTTACCTAATAGTTTAAGCTATTGGTTGAATTGGTTTTTTAACATGGTATTAGAACCTTGATAACGAAGCAGTCACGAGTTTGAATCTCATCATCCTCATTTATTTGATAAAAATAAAGCACAAGGTAATGTGGATCTGTGCAAATTCCAAACTTAAATAACTATCACTTGAGGAGATGTGTTAGATAATAATATAAATTATGTCTTGAAATATCACTTAATTGCTTTAAATTATTAAATTGAGATGATTGTTTGATTAAAAAAAAATACATGTTAGCAACTTCTGAAAATCTTTTATATTCACTTATGTATATATAAAATCCTTAGCGTATTAGCGAGTGAATGTTCGGTTAAAATTAAAATGAATCCAACTTTCTCCGCATTAATATTTGGATCATGATCTTATAATTCTTGGTACTATTTTACCCTTGTATTGTGAGACATTGTTTTTGTACGAGTACAAGCCGATTTTTATTCAATAATCCATATTAAAAAACAATGAACCACCAACTAAATAGAAGCAAATTATAATTTAGTCCTTACAGTTCAGCAAAAAATAAATAATTAATCGTTGTAGTTTAAAAATTATAAAATTAATCTTTATATTTTTAAAATGGTTTATAATATAATTTTTTTTTTCAAAGAAAAATAAATAAATAAATAAAGAGAAGGTAAAATGGGGAAATTGGACTATAAAAAAAGATAGTTTTAGAAGAAAAAAAAAACTACTAAACTGAGGATTATCAATGCAAGGAACTATTTAATTATGTCTGACACAACGGAGACTGAATAGTTATTTTTGATAAATTATAAGGACTAAGTAAGTTTATTTTACTGAGCAATCTCTGCGATTCAGATAGTTTCAATCATATAAATCTTGAAGAACCAATACAATACTAGACGACGAGCTGTTCATTATCCAATTCTCTTATTCTGACCAAGAGTCATCACAATTTTAGCAATCCCTGTGGAGTGCAGATTGAGCTCTAGGGTGGCATGCTTACAGATATAGAAATGGCGAAGGGATTTAGCAAGTAAATCAAGACAAGTCAAAATCTTGGCTGCTAAATTTCTCCATCTCTTTCTTGAAGGCAGGCATGTGTGTTTCTTGCAAGGTTACCAGCACCTTGAACCCATCCTTCTTGCCTGCGTTTGCAGAAGAATAAGGCAAGAAAAAGCACGGCTCAACACTTCCGAGAAGTTTTCTTGAAAGCGGCAAGACAGTGACCGGACCTCCCCACCCAAAATCAACAGTTGAATGTCCCAGGTGCCTCCAATCTGTGAACCCACTCACTCTGTTTCCTGCTGTAATGCCATCTCCATAATGTAGTTCTTGAAAATCAATGAAGGAGCGGACGTACTCATCGGTTGCATTGATTTTGCTCTTTTTAATCAACTCAGCTGTTTTCCAAACTGGTTGCTCTATCAGCTCTCTGGCACAGAGTTGAGCATACATCGGAACACAACCATTGCCCCAATAGCCAGCCGGTAATGGTGGCTTTACTAGTTTTCGTATATTGATTGAATAGGCGAACTTCACATTCTCATCACCGGGAACCCCCGAGGCTTTAACCCTGTTAAGTCAATAATGAATTAGAATTAAGAGAGACAACATGATCCAAGCCATAATACATTGAATATAGCTGGCAATTTCTATAGTTTCAATAAAATAATTTATCTTGACTTGAGTTTGAGTATCCTTATGATTTTTTTCTCTCCCAATTAAGAGCCAAGAGCATGCAAGATTCGCTTTATACCACCTGCTAATTGACCTCTACTTTGTTTTTTGTTTTTAATTTTTGCAAATGAGGCAAAAATATGAAATGCACCCGTCAAGTAGTGGCGATGATGGGTGATGCACAAACTACCTAATTGACTTACTTTGCCCGCCATATGAAGGCACCCAAGGCTTCAAACGTGGTAAAACTAGAGCCGCTCTTCTCAAACAACACCTTCTTGAACTTCTCCAACCACTCATCCTTCACAGGAAAGCACTCCCGCACAACCTTACCAACCACCTGACCGTAAGGTTCAGACCCTTTCTCCAAGCCCAAAAACTCCCTCACCACTCCCTCAGCTCGGGGCGGGTCTCTCGGACCCAACAACCGCGCCCGGTCCCAAACTGGATTAGCTGAAATCCGACCCACACCACGTGCCAACTCTGCCATAACATTAAAAAACTGGGTTGCCCCAAGCCCATCACACAAACCATGGTGTATGGCAGCACCTAATGTCCATCCACCACACTCAAACACCGTGACTTGGAGAACACACGGGTTAGCCAGCCCATAATCTTGATCCGGGTCAGGAACCAACCCGTCCAGAAAATTCGGGTCCGAGTCATCAAGGTAGCTCAGTTTTTCCAACGTGCAGTTTACAGTTGCATTGATAAGAGGCACACCTAAATGGTCTCGAGAGCAAAACAGCTCCAGACGGTCATCCACCTGGCCTCGGCGGAGAGTCGCTGCAAGAGGGTAGTAGTGCACAAGAGCAGAGGAAAGCGCAGCCGCGATGACGTTGAAAGGATGGCCACCATTGCTGGTGGCGGTGTTAACGTAGACACGAAGGTAGCGAAATGTGACATTAAGGTTGCGGTCGGTGTCAAGGTGGGAGAGAGGGAGTGTATGGTCTTGAGAGAAAGGGGGCGTAGAAGGGCGAACTGGAATGGTTTCTTTGATGTGAATTTCTTCCATTGTTGTCGATAGTGTAGTTTTTTCTCTAGGCGGATGCTACTATTTAACGTTGTCGATGTTGTCGAGATATTAGGTGGGTTATTTGGTGCCTTGATTCATGGATCAGTAGTTGTTCGCTAATGGCCTTTTGGATTTTGAGGAGGACATGCATATCAACAAGAGTGGCGGGCTGCAAAATGCTGCTGAGTAGGAGGGGGCGACGTGTAGCGTGTCATGGCCACAACTACCCATATGAATTTGTATTTAAGAAATCGAAAGTCAATAATGATGGTAAGTGGTAGGTGGCTAATTTACATATACACAACGATGCTGTTATCAATCTTTTCAAGTTTAAAAAGACCTTTTTAAAAAATATTTTATTTTTTTATTTTAAATTGATATTTTTTTTTATTTTTAGATTATTTTAATATAATTAAAAATAATTTTTTTTTAAATAATATAATTTTAATATATTTTTAAGTGAAAAACAACAATAACTACATTGCTAAACAAGATTTTAGTTTTAGTTTTAATTACCGTGAAAGTGAAAATTAATTGAAGAATATATGTTTTTATTTTCAAATAAAAAATTAATCATCATCTATTTATTCATGATATTATCTTCTCTCATGTGAAACATGATTGTCTACAAAAAAATTTAGCAATAACATTTTATTTGCAAATCATGTTTTTTTTCTATATATATATATATATATATAAGGCTGATTTATTTGGACTACATTTTATTCTAGATCCAATTAAATATATGCCATTGATACTGAGACTACTAGGTTTATGAAAAAAATTATGTATCCTTGTGGCTTAATCTTAAAATTAATTATATCCCAATTTTTAATTAATTTTAATTTCTCAAGGGCTAGAATTTTAAATATATGCCATTGACACTGAGACTACTAGAAAAATATATGCCAGCCCTAAATTAAAAATAATTCGGGCTATAGGCCAGTATTTCTCGAATGGTCGTGTAATTTAAGAGCAGCCCACCCTTTGAGCAACCATTGTCCAACATGGTGGTGACCGATAATTTATAATCCATCCCGTGTTTTAAGGAGCAACAAGTTTTTCCCATTCAATTCTATTGACTACACTGTTTTCTTTTTATTTATTTAGAAGCTTCTAGTTTACTGCTCACACTAAGCTGCACGTAGGATTGTTTTTTTTTTTTTTTCACATGAAATTTTTTTTTTTTAATTTTTATAAAATTATTTGATATTATTATTAAATTTAACTTAACAGGTATGTTAATTTTAATTTTTTTTTAATTTGACATTTTATTTAGTATGAATTTAAAATTAATTCATGTGAAAATTATATATCTTGATATAATTGACTTGATAATTTCAAAAACAACCTAATTGAAATTAAAATGTGTGGATTGGCTTTTTAAAAAAAATTCAAGTTAACTTATTTTTTATTTTAAGGTTGAGATGGAGATGTATCGGATCGTTTTGGGTTTCACGGCTTTATTTGCTAAATCTATAACCTGAATCATGAATTTTATTGGGTTTAACAATTTTTTTAAAACTATTTCTTACTTAATGATATAAAAACTAAAATAAATACTTGTAAAATTAAACATCAATCAAATACTAAGATATTTGTTTGAAATCACAATAACCTTATAAAAAGCTAACCAAAATAAATTATGAAAATCAATTCAAAATCAATAAAATATTGAAGGATGAAAAAAAAAAGTAAAGAGAATTTAATAAGAAGAAAAAAAATCAAAGATGGAATTTTAAAAAAAGAAAACGAAAAGAAAGACTAACCTAATGAGTCAATCTTGAAACCTCTCGACCCGACTTCTTTTCTAGCCTGGTTTTAAAATTAACCCAAGTGAGAGTTGTCTCGATATGACCTTGTCGACTTTGCGAGCTCAAAGACAACTCGAATGACTAGTAAAAAGCATGGCTAGACCTATCATCCAAATCATGGACACCATTGGGCTTAACAACCTTGTTTATTTCTTTTAACTATTTTTCATTTAATGATAATAAAAGTATACTCGTAAAATTGAGTACCAACCAAATATCAAAATGTTTGATTGAAAGTGTGATAAACTTATAAAAAACAAACCCAAATAAATTATGAAGGTCAATTCAAAATCAATAAAACATGATAAAATTGAAACAAAAAATAAAACTAAAAAGGATTCAATTGAAAAAAAATAGAAGATAGAATTAAAAATAAAGAAAGAAAATAGGAGCAACTCCTTCACTACTCATATGAATAATAAAGTAGTTGGGGTTTTACCCCAGGTTTTTTTTTATATTATTATTAGAGTGGATAACTAGCTATGTGTCTAGGCTTCACTGTGGTCAACACAAATTTTTTATCAGCAAAACTTTTCATACCATAAAGAATGTTTCAAAATGTATATTTTTTGCAAATTAATTAACTTAAACAAAAGTCAACCCAAAGTGTTATCAAGATCCAACACCTAAGAAAGAGAGAAGAGATAAATTGTTCTAGTAAGAGAGATAAATATGGAAGAAAAAAATGGAAAGAAAAAATAGGTTACTGGAGACACATTAAGGCTCTATTTCTGACACATGTTGTATTGTTAGAAAGATCTCGACGAAACGATTCTATCTACACCTTAGAAGACTATCATATGGGGGTTGTAATCAACCATAAATTAACTAAAAAAAAACCTCCTACCAAATTACAATCTTGTTTGGTGGCTTTTCAATGTGTTGTTAAAATTATCTTGTTGAAATGTTTATAACAACATTAAGTGTGTTGAAAATAGAGTGTCTCCATTTACCTTTTTTTGTGGCCTTTCAATGCGTGGTTAGAATTATATTGTTAAGATCTTTATAACGATATCAAGCGTGTCAAAAATAGAGTGTCTCCGGTGCAAAATTTTTCTTCTTCTTCTTCTTTTTTATCTTATTTTTTATCTTCTCCCTTTCTCTCTCATGCCATATCAACTAATCTTCTTTTTTATTTTTAGCCATTGAATCTTGAATTTTATTTTTTGGTCATTAGATTTTTATAAAATTTTAGGTTAACTTTGTATATGTTAATTAATTTGAATGAGACATGACTCTTGAAACAATCACTATTTCCAATAATTGTTATAACTTATATTATTTTTTCAAAATTTTTATAAAATAGTAAAAGATCAGAGATTTTGATGTATTTTCGGATGATGGCCAAACTAAAAAGCCTCCAGCATTAGAGGGGGTAACAACTTTGAAGGATGAGACTACTTAAGGGGTGTTTGAGAGTATGGTAGTGGTTGCTTTTTAAAGTGTTTTTTACTCGGAAATGAATCAAAATAATATTTTTTTTATTTTTAAAAAATTATTATTTGACATCAGCATATTAAAACAATATAAAACTACTAAAAAATATTAATTTAAAATAAAAAATAAAATATATTTTTTAAATTTTTTTTAAAAAACTTTTAAAATACAAAAATAAATATCCCATGTTAAAAGGTGTTGCGGCAGCTTACAGTTCTTTGAATGACATCTAGCCTTCAAGATCGGGAATGAATGAAGGCGTGGTTGAGTCGAAAGTTGTCTCTCTATTTTTATTTATTTATCGTATAATCATTATCGCAGTCCTTAGCTAAAAAGAAAAAAGGAAAAAAGAAAAAAAAACAGGAGAAAGGCAGTAGGTGGGAAAGGAAAGAGTAAAGCTTGACTGAATTAGTGAGGGAAAACGAACTCTTGACTTTGGAGGAATCCAATTTTTTGGCGTTACCACCCTGAAACCCTCCCTCTCCTCCCAATTTACACATTAAAAAACCGCGCGCCTCTTCATTCATTAGCTACCCTCAGAATTCAAACCACCCCAAAAGGCCCCCTCCCTCCATTTATGGAAAACCTAAATAAAAAAAACTACTTTAAAATTTTCACAGGGAGTCACCTCCCCCTCCCCCTCCCTCCCGCCCCCGCTCTCCCTCCATCCATGAAAGCAGAAAACCAAAATAATATTTATGAAAACAGTTTGCCAAAATCAAAACACTGCTATCATTTTCCCACTTCAAAATTTCACCTCCCATTTCCCCTCCAAAGTGCCACCATTATATATACCTCTTCTTGCCCCTCCCATCTCATCACCGCCTCTTCCCCCCTCCCCCCCCCTCTCTCACGCTATCTGTTGCAATGGCTGTCCTCTTTCATAGCCAGAATGACAACAAGGAGAACGTCCCCCCTTTCTTTCCAAAGCAAGACGCTTTATTAGTTGCTAAATCTAAATCTCCACTCCCTACAAGAAATAAAAGAAGAGTCAGGAGACCGCTTGAGGACATTACCAACCTCTTGAATCAAGAAATCTTTCTGAGGTCTGTTCTTGATGATAGGATCCGTATTTTACAGTCGCTTCCTTCAGCTTCCAGACTGAAATGTGGAAAGAGGAGAGCTGAAGATGGTGCTGACCCGTCCTGCAAGAAGACCCAGTTGCTGCATCCGAGCAAAAATTTTAGATAGCTCTATTAATTCCATTGTCTAGACAGTCATTCTGCTTGATTGATGTTCCATTGAATCTTGCTTTCGTTTCTTCTTTTTGGTGAAAAATTAGATGGGTGAACCCCAATTCCAAAAGCAAAAATATGTATACAAATTTGATGTCAATCAATGGAAGCTCCTCAATTTGTTGCATTGGATTTATCAAACCTTTCGTTATTTTGGGGCCGTGTTTGATTCGCTTGGTATTGAGAATACAATAAGAGGAGGATTTGGATTTCAATGCCAAACAGGATTCACTTTCAAATCTTCTTTACTATAATATCTAAACAATTCCGTTAATTCCAAAAAAGAAAGCAGTTCTCATGTCTTTCTCATTTATGTGTCAATACCCAAGATGACCTGAGAATTCTTGTTTTCTCTTCCCCTTTTATTCTAATTGTCTTTGGAATAGAGGTTTTTGCCAACTTATTCGGCTTCCACAATCGTAGAACTGGATGCCGATATAAGGGAGATTAAAATTATAATAAATGACCATAGTTGTGAAATCTGTCTGGCAGGTAGATCCATTGACATGTGAAATTGGGTTATAGATCGGGCTGGATTTTAGGTTTTCTTAAAAAACTTTGAAATGATATCATTTTAGAGGGTTCTGACTTTTACGTAAAATCATATACTGGTTATGAACATAGTTAAATACATTAATTAAGCTATTTCTTTTTTCCTGTTGAATGTTTTTTGCCTGCAGGTTCATATAAGAAAATGCATGAGCGTGTCAGCTAACTCGGAACAAAAGCAAAGGCTATTCATACTTTAGGCTGGAATCATAGCTCACCTTACCTGGGAATGATCTAAATAGTCAGCCAGCTTTGCGCAGAATTCACTGGTAAGTAATTTGCTTTATGTTACAAGGAAACTAAAGCTAGTGTCATAGCAGGGTACTAGTTAATTTGCTTTATGTTACAAGGAAACATTTGTTGACAATCGATTTCATCATGGTCCAAATGTAAGGCTGTTGATCAGCTTTAATTTCTGTGGGCAGAAACGAAATTAGGCATTCATAAGATAGGCATGGTGGCGGTGCCGGCCGGCCATGAGTGGGCTCATTCTTAATTCTTGATAGAGTACATTGAACAGAATATACATACTAAAAAATTACCAAGTCATGACCTTCATTTTCTTTCATACCACATGATGCACATGTTAGTAGGTGCGATAGAGATCTCTTGTTGATGCTGAGGAGTTGAAACAAAGAGATTGGTACAAGGATGGATTCTCTCGCGACAAAAGAGTTCTGACTGGCACCGGCACATTGTTAGAACCGAACTGGTCGGTAATTCTTTTAGATCAGAAAAATTTAAAGGGATCACAGCCATATATATATAACCACTAAAAACACAATAGAATGTGATGGCTATCACCCACTTTGATTATTATATGAAAAGGGATCGCTGCTGATCTCTATATATTACACCCTCCTCATTTATTTCTCTGCAAACCGAGCTCAATAAATTTTCTGAGAGAATAAGAAGAATGGCTAGCTTGAGATGTTATCTGTGCGTACTGCTAATAGTGCTGTCATTTGCACTATACGAGGCCCGCCCCCTTGATCCATCTGCTGTACGAAGGAACTTGATCAGGACAATTCGAGCCCTGGGCGAGAGTGAAGCTGTCGGTGATCAATATGCAAATAAACGAGTGAGTCCTGGCGGACCTGATGCTAAACACCACTAAAAAGCCAGCAGTCGAGGTTTTCTACGAAAGTTAGGGGAATTGGCTATAGAAGAGTCAATGCTTGTCACTGAAGCTACTATGGATAATATTAAGTATATTATAGAAATAAAGTTACCCTGCTTTTCTTCTGATATGGTGCGCATGCTTTTGAGAAAATTTCAGATTAATGCCTTTTCAGAGTTTTTTTTTTTTTTATCATTATCATCATCATCATCATCATCTTATCAGCAACAGCGTAAAAAAATCATTCGAAAATATTAAAAAAAATCAAATTTATGCTTTTACAATTCAAATACATTTTGATAATCACTTTTAAATAAAATAAACCATGTCCCAAACACCGCTTTAAGTGGGCCCGTTCCACTTGGCTTAAATCCATATTTTGTTGCAATGCATAACAGTTCATTCATTCCGGCGGAAGAAAATATTGTGATCACTCTCCAGTCTCTACAAGGCACTCACGGTGTTAGAAACTATCTCTTAGAAAAGCTGGATAACATTTCATGATTCAACAGCGACAAGCTGGATCACTTCTACTCCATAACACATCGCATAAGTATATATAAAAGTTTGCAACCTTTATTGTGCCTTCTACGCATGAATCTGCTCAGCCCCAGAAGCATCTTTTGCTGTTTTTCTTTCCATTTTCTGAAATGTGGCCGCCATTTGTGTGCTTAGAATCTATACTTCGGTTTATTGGATGGACTTCATCAAGGGAGGATTTATTTTTTCTGAAGAAGAGAACAGATCAAATAAGAAGAAAAGGTTAAAAGAAACCAAACACCTGTGTCCGTTGTAAATAAAATAAAGATGGATGTAATTCACAGCGTTCTTTTCTTTACCCCACAGGCAACAAGTTTGCCACACTTTCATCCACTGACAACACAAAAACAATTCATAATGCTTATGCTTCAAGCGTAAGGTTTTGTAAACCAGTAATTATCAACCACACCATTGTACATGGCGTTGGAATATTATTATATAGGAAAGTTTTATAACAGAGAGTGAGAGAAATAAGGAAGTAGCTGTTACAGGATATACACTATACTATAATTAGAGTTAATCAATTCCTAGACAGACGCTGCACAATTAACTGTAAGGCAATCAAATGGCATGATTTTCTCCTTAATGCTTGGAAGGATTCTCTCCAGAAGATGTGATTGTGTTAGCGCCAATACCCCCCTCAAGTCAAGCGTGGTTGGTAACTCGCGAAGCTTGGACCTGAAGAGCAGAAACAGAGATCTTGATGGACTTTTAGTAAAGATGTCTGCAATTTGCAAGCTGGACGGCACATGTTAAATTGTTAAGATACCATTGCAAACTAATTCATGAACAAAGTGAATATCAATGTTAATATGTCGAGATCGTTTTTGAGCAACAGGATTTCGGGCCATGAAAATGGCACTGGCATTGGCACACAGTAGAGTAGGCTTGTCTGATGGCTGAAGATGTAAGTCATGAAGAATATTTAATAACCATTTGACCTCAGTGGCAGTGAGTGCTAAGGCTCTATATTTAGATTCTACAGAAGAATGAGAGACAGTTGATTGCTTTTTAGAGGTCCAGGAAACAAGATTGTCACCTAAGAAGATGGCATAGCCAGATGTTGAGCGACTTGTATTTGGGCAGCCAGCCTAGTCGGCGTCTGAAAAAGCCGAGATGTTGAAGGTGGTGGATGGTGTAATCTTGAGACCAAAGTGTAGAGTGCCTTTAACATATCTGAGGATTCGTTTGACAGCCTGGAAGTGATGGTCCTGTGGATTATGCATGAATTGACTTACTGAGTTCACTGCATGTGTAATATCTGGCCTTGTAATGGTTAGATATTGAAGTGCGCCAACTGCAAAGCGATAGGTAGTGGGGAAATGAAATGGACTACCATCAGCAGCTAGATGTTGGGAAACAATCATGGGAGTGGCAACTGGTTTGGAATCAAGAAGATCAGCTCGAAGTAGAAGATCTCTTGTATACTTTAGCCGACTTAGAAATATGCCTATGGGAGAGTGAGTGAATTCCAAACCCAAGAAATAATTCAAGGTGCCAAGATCCTTAATTGAGAACTCATGACGTAGCTTGCGAATAAAGGAATCAATGAGGGACATATTGCTGCCTGTGATGATAATATCATCAACGTATAATAGCAAGTAAATAACTTCAGGAGCTGATGAATAGACAAATAAGCTGGAATCAGCTTGACTGCTTGTGAAGCCAACATTGAGTAAGAAATGGCTAAACCGATGGAACCATGCTCTTGGGGCTTGCTTCAAGCCATAGAGTGCATTTTTAAGACGACAAACATGAGTTGGATGAGAGGGATCAGCATAGCCCGGTAGTTGTTCCATGTAAACTTGTTCTTGTAAAAGACCATGCAAGAAAGCATTTTTTACGTCCAGCTGACGCATGGTCCAGCCACGAGAGACTGCAATAGAGAGAACAATGCGAACAGTTGAAGCTCGAACAACTGGACTAAAGGTGCCATTAAAATCAAGACCATAGAGTTGAGTGTAGCCTTTGGCAACAAGGTGTGCCTTAAGCCTATCGATGGAACCATCCAAATGATATTTGGTGCGGAAAACCCATTTGGATCCAACCACATTCGTAGCAGCTGGTCGTGGAACTAATTCCCATGTTTGATTTAGCTTTAAAGCCCGAATTTCTTCGTCCATGGCAGCAAGCCATTCTGGAGACTTGGCAGCACTCTTGAAACCCTTTGGTTCCTTCATAACCAAAAGAGAGAATAATAATGGAGAGGATGGAACCTGACATACATAATTATATTATTTGGATTTGGAGATGCCTGCTTTGCCCCGAGTGATCATGGAATGAGAATTCTGATGTGGAACTGATGCAATTGGAAGTGCTGGAGATTGCGTTTCCTAAGGAGCAGGAACAGATGGTGCTAAGGATGCGGTGCTGTGGGGTGAAGGCAAGTCCAAAGCACATGTTTTACATGGCATGGACGAGGTCACTAACGATGGAGATGAATGCCTTGCAGAGGAATTAGTGCTAGCCGTAACAGAAGGCAATGAGATAGGATCATGAAAGGCAATATAATCTGATATGGAAGAGGAGGGTTGCATACTAGAAGAGGAAAATGGAAATACATTTTCATCAAAACGAGCATGTCTAGTGATAAATACACGATGAGAAACATGATCAAGACATCAAAAACCTTTGTAGGATGTGTGGTAACCAAGAAAGACGTAAGGGAGACTTCTTGGTTCAAACTTATGCTTGGTATAAGCACGCAGGTTTGGAAAACATAAGCATCCAAAGATTCGAAAGGTAGTATAGAGAGGAGATTTACTATACTGTTCTTGGTGTCCATGGCTTCACAGAAACGTTCCCAGCAAATTCTGGGATTTTTTAGAGGTTGTTTTTGTAATTTCCAAAGTGTAATGTAATTTTTGTTTAGTGGTTTTTGAATTTTATTATTTGTATTGTGGATGTAAAAGAAAAGAAACAAAAATAGTGAAAGTGTATGTGTGTGTTTGTATTTGTTTTATAAATGTTTTTTCTTTTTATGATAAAATTGCAAAGATTAAAGAAGAATTTAATATTTTGATTGATCACGGTCAAGAATTGTTAACTTATACGTAAGTTGTATTTCTAATATCCGATGAAAAGACCAAATTTTAAAACTTCTTTAACACGTTCAAAATCACGAAGCAGCTTACCTCAGGTAGGGTGGTTAGGGGTGCTAATACCTTCCCTAACCACAACTAGTCCCTTACCCGTGATATCTGACAAAGACCAGTACATCCGGTTTCCTAGTAGCCCCGCAATCAATTACTAGGTGGCGACTCTAACGAACCAATTCAAGCAAAACACACAACGAGAAAATCACCAGCCGATGCCGCGCGGATTTTTTTCGATGTGTGACATAATGGCGACTCCACTGGGAAGGTAATTGTTTTTTGAACAATATTGGACTAAGCTTTGTGTATTTGATGTGTTTAAGTTTTTGCAATTTTATCTCTCATTTTTTTTTATTTCAATATTTGTTTCCATGGATTTTATAGAATTGTTTTCATGCATCACTTGTTTTAATTTTGAAAGCACAACACAAGCTTCTAGGTTAAGTGGGGAACTAGCGATCTGCCCTAAGACTATTGGTTTCAGGGTTCAGATGCGTGAAACACCCAACTCATATC